>NC_064003.1:11200000-11500000 GCF_932276165.1 Plutella xylostella | reverse complement strand
TTTGTTCACTTCGTTGTAGAAAATATATGTATTTAGCTGCAGCTTCGTCAGAGGTCGATAATCAATGTAGCTTTTAAATTTAACTATCTTGAGCCAAGTGCATATTTACATCATTTTCCGTTTTAGAACTCCGCATTTCATATGCATTAACTTGAACAGACTTCCTAACACATTTTACAGTTCTAATATTTATGTGAGATACATATGTTATACACAAGAATATGTTGTATGGCGGATTATATATGGAGTCTTGTTTGTTTAGGCGTGAGCAGCTGCTCTCAGCAAAGCCTCATATTTCAGGGAACCAGTAGGTACCTAATTATTTAACTTTCTGACACACTCCAAATTAATTTAATATCCAAATTGTCAGAAAACAATCAATCTGCTGTGAGCCACAAGCGGGGCGCAGTGCGCTATTCACTTATTCAATCAGAGACGCCGACACTGACGCAGCTCCCCCAGAGTACTGGAACTTTCAGCCACCGACAAACTTACAAATTCTTTAAGTGATTTAGTTTAGTCGTACTGTAAATCAGAAGATTCGTTAAACCACGTTTAAAAGTGTGTAATACGGTATTTGATAGATACATAGGGTAGTTGTAAGTTGATTTTAACGTGTATCTAGTTTTTGTGGTTAGACCTTGAGGTTTTAGTAGGTAAAGTAACGAATTCAAGGACACTTTTATCAAGACACGCGAACAAGTATCTAGGTATATGTCTTTAAAAATCGATCCCACTGGTTGTGAGTACATGGGTTAGCCTTTTAACCGCCACCGGTTGAACATTTACTTTTGTATATTTTGATATCAAAGTGACAGTGTGTTGGTCAGCAGACAAATACATATTCGTAAAATAAGTTATTTTGAGCCGCGATTGAGCGGTTAATGAGCCTCAAATGATTCAACATCGCAATGATATCCGCTCCCGGTTCGCTCGGCGGACACACGCCAATTCAATTATCTTTGATTCCACAGCCGCGTAGTTTCGCCCGAATAAACAGTAAAGTTTGTGAAATTAATTAATTATACATATAGATTCATCTGTGAACTGAACATCATGCTTATGACAAATGAACATCTGTTGAAGTTGATAATTGACGCCTTCTTCTATCGTGTCGCTGAAAATCTAATCACCAAGCCTGCTGGACTCGTAGCCAGAGAATAGTGAATCAGATTAGTCCTCATTCAGTGTCTAACAGCCTGGAATACGCCGTACGTATGCATACATGGTACAGTTATACGTTACTTGGAAAGCTTTGTTTCTTGCTCCCTAAAATTTAGGTGCACTGATAAGATTTATAATTACTTTACCTTATTATAAAGGCACAAATAGATCGATCATTAAGAATTTATATAGCTCAGGAGAGTCGGGACGTCTGTAATGAGTGTTGAAAGGATGCTTTTACTACACCTGTACACTTACAGTGACTACACTATTACACTACACACTACGCGACGACGGAGAGAAATCAAATGAATCCTCTATTTGTTTTATCGGCGGCAATAAAGTAAGTTTTATTGCAAACATTTATGTTTACGAGTCACTGTTTGCTAAGAATGAAGTTAAAGGATATACTTTTATTTTATTTTATTCAGATAATTACGTGCCCTATGAGTATATGTCTACTAACTATTAGTTTCCCACTAGGTATAATACTAATACTATACCTACTAGGTAATAGTTTAAATATAATATTTATTATTATGTATGGTCAACACAACAATCTATTCTTTTGTGTAAGGAAGAGATCAATAAATATGGTCTCAGTTCTCTATTATTAGTTTAGGTCATCGTGAGTACTACACACCCTACTCGTAATAATAAGGTAGTCGATATTTGTAGGTCACGTCGCCGCCCCTTGCCAGCCTCTATCGCACTAGAATCAACAATAATAAGGTAAGATTTTAGATCCCACCTTAATTTAGGTCCTTTTCTTCTCTTTTCAATAATAAGGAGGGTATCGTGTTTAATTCCGGTAATACTGTTTATAAACCACGGCTTGCGGGCAGATGGTAGCGGACGCTGTCATTATTTCTATTTTTACTGGACACGCAAATAGGCGGTCGCTCGAGCGTATTGATTCTGTATCGGGTGTCGGGGCCGGGGCCATGGTGGCCACGATGTGCTGGCAGTGGGCCTACAGTGTGTCCACAGTGTGTCTAGTGTCCACATTGTGTCCACAGTGTGTCCACAGTATGTCCAGTGTCCACAGTGTGTCCAGTGTCCACATTGTGTCCAGTGTCCACATTGTGTCCACAGTGTGTCCAGTGTCCACAGTGTGTCCACAGTGTGTCCAGTGTCCACAGTGTGTCCACAGTGTGTCCACAGTGTGTCCACAGTATGTCCAGTGTCCACATTGTGTACACAGCGTGCTCACAGTGTGCCCGGGTGCTCTTGGAAGTTCAGCAATGTTATTGTTTACTAGTTTAGTTTCAGTAGGAAGTTTAATCACTACCGTTGATACCGTTGATTTAGAGGTAGCTATAGATGGCATGCTCTGATAAGATAACGGAAGGCCGGAGCAGTGGGGTGATACGATATAATAATTATTAGGATTAGGATATTAATGCCAGATATCAAATATGGTCAAATGGTTGGAATTCAGTTTTAGATTAAGAAATATAAACAATAGTTATTATGACATAATTATTATTTATAAGTACCATAATATCTAATCAACCATGTATCATACAAATAAACGATCGTTTTGGTGTTGTATAACTTACATACCTACGAGATAGCGTACATCGGGTATGTTTACAAGAAACCAATACAGCAGGAAGCATTGGGTAAACCTAGGTTTATATTCGTAAATATTTGTTACCAATACCTAGTTACAGATTACGTAGTGTTTATAGGTTAATTAATAATGACTGTCAACAGCGACCGGATAGCGTAGGTAGTGGTTAGTGATTCTGACTGGTGTTCCGAAGGTCCCGGGTTTGATCTCCAACCGGGCAGATTATTTATTTCAAGAAAATTTATATTTATTCTCGGTTCATGAATATTAAACGTTTCGTTGTTTGTGTCTTGTGGTTGTGAGTATAATAATCGTGTTATTTAAGTATCTACATTAATAAAACAACTACATAGTTAGCTAGTTGAGACGTCCGACGGGCGGCGTGTGATGAGCCCTCGTGTACTACACTGCACACAACGGCCGCTGTTTGCTCCATCGATCCACTCCACAGATAATTATGATGTTCAAGCGGCTATTATTAATACGCTGTAAAAGACTACAGAATTGTTATAAAAATGCTTAAGTACAGGGCTTTTTTCTGAACAGTGTATTTATTTATTTCTGGAAAAACAGACAGCATACTTAGTATGTAAAATACTTATCATAATATGAGTAACACATATAGGCCAGTAAAATGTATAGTAAAATAAATACCCTACATATTTCAAAAATTCAACCGTAAAAACGCTAACTAAACACGTCGGCGCGGCGATGCGATGCGATGTTGAATGGACAACATTTCATTTTCTTTACCCTATATTTTTATTAGTTATTCGGAAAGTTTATACAAAATTAGTGGACCCGTATTTTTTTATATTGTATATACATAATTTTTTGCATGTTATTTTTAACTTTAAAGTTAATTATTTTAAAACCGGAAGTGACGTCACATATTAGGCTCAATTTTTATTTTTGTCTATTGCCTGAGTCTCGAAAAAAAACATAATTGACACTGACAAGTGACATTTAAACTTTGTTTACATGCCAACCAACAAATGGGTCATTTTCAAATGACCTTGATATTTCTGATGATGGAAAGTAGGTACTTATCATGTAAAAAAATAAGCAGAAGCATTTTTTCAGCTGTGTAGGCGGTGGCATGCTCTGGGAAATATTATATAGAGGTCATCTCTTAATAATAAATAAAAAAAATAGTCAGAAAGTGTCAGAACAGAATTTATGAAAATGACCCAAATAAACAACAACGACTCGATAAAACGTCAACGTCAATCAAAAATGAAAGTGACAGTTACTTTGTTTTTAAATCTGTAGGCTTTGATCATCAAAATGCATCGCACCTGATGCATGACGTATCAGCACTTTTTTACTATTTTATGATTTTCTCGAAAATGATACGTCCAAAAAATACAAAAACATTTTTTTTGTGGCCTTTAGAGCTAAATCTCGAAATGGTTTTCGATTTATAGCAGCTTTAGTTTTTTGAAATGTTGTCCATTGTTATGACAATATTATAGAGTAAACTCAACAACTACGATGGAAGGCTTTTCGGGTGCCCTATCGAGGTCTGGGTCAATTTATCTAATTGCTGTTGGCACTTGTAACTGTATTTTCGTTTAACGAAACCCTCCAGAAGAGACATCTTGTCGTAAATTGGTCGATGAATAATTAATATAATCCGACAGGCCCAGCTAGTAGGTATTGTTCATCAGTAAAAGGTTTTGCTCTTCAAATGACATAGAACTAGAACTATGTAAGCATAGATAGATATTTTTATATGTTTTAAAAAGAGGGAAAGTATAGAAATAGCCAAGAGGGTCACTCTGAATGAATTTAGATTTTAGGATTACTATACCATTTGCTACATCTGTATAATTTTTGAAATTTTATCAAATTAAATAGAAGCTTTGTTGAACTGGAGTCACAAAATTCCACCCTGTATTGATCTCTCTGTGAGAGCGGTGGTAGCTCAGTCGGGTGAGCGCCCGCTTCTCACGCAAGAGATGCGGGTTCGAATCCCGGCGCTGACATGTACCAATGAGTTATTTTAACTTAAGTACAATGTATACCATCGCTCTTACGGTGAAGGAAAACATCGTGAGGAAACCTGCATATCTAGATTTAGCACATCTAGATATGTGAACCCACCAACCCGCAGTGGACCAGCGTGGTGGGAAATGGTCAAAGCTTAGGGAGGCAGTTTAGACCTTGTGGATATGCACAAAGGTTCCACTCGAGAGAGCCAGGTGCAGGTACTTACACCCCCACAGAAAATAGAATAGAATAGAATAGAATAGATCTCTCTGTGGCCCACTTTTCTTGTTTACCCACTGTCCCACCCGGAACGCCACTTGTAGCAGTCCAGGGGGAGGTACATACGTGTAGGTGACTCACGTGCTGGGACGGACGGACGGAGGTGGATATCTGTTTGTTGACATTCTATTGTTGTTGTTAGCCCCAGCCACAGGTTTAGAATATTTCAGAAAAGTTCAAAACTACAGCTTGTTGTGAAACTAGAGACCAGAAGACCCCACTTAAGGGGAGTCCCTTGCTATTTTCATATATATCTAATCAATTTGATTCTGTATGTTTGCTCATTAACCCAATCCTGGATCACTCACAGATGTACAAAAGAACAATTCGCCGACTGCCTAGTGGTCGAAGTGCCCAGGTCAGCGCGGTCCTGGTTCTCCTCTGAAGTGCATCCTCAATTTGTTTGATTTACCCGCGGTGCGGGGAAAGAGCTTTCACTTACTGAGATATTAATATTGAGTTTTATTTTCAGATCTACAAGAAGCAACGTAGCGCTGGACTATATACGAGTAGTACTGTGGTAAGTTGACCTTATGTAATTGTCGAGCAGATACTTACTGCTACAAATAATACTGTAGTACAAATAAAAATAAAAATATTTGGTCGCTTTTAAAAATGTGAATAAATCTACTGGGACTTCAAGTGCTAGAATACCTACACTATGACCAATATAAGTATATCTACGCCATTCCATCGAAGTTATCGGCTACTGATTCTGTTAGGATTTGGGTTTAAAAAATATTTGGACAGTGAGCTTTTAGTTGATGCTCGGACGTTTGCGCAATAACGAGTGAACTTTGTGTTTCCGCGCCGAGTGTGCCCGACAGCTGCTTCCAATCAACCGGAGCTGGCCTCTGTTTCACTAGAAACTGATTTCACGATGAAACTAACGCTAACAATAACGTTTTATACAATTTTGGTTCAAGAAATTAAAAATCATTGTTTGTTTTGTTACAAATGTACATAGATACGATATTTGATTAATACGCGAATTAGGACTTTTGAATCCTTTGTTTATAATATAAATTACATAATTATAAATCGAAACCACACAGTTTGTTTCTTTTGTTTTTATTTTTATAAAGGAAACTTATAAAGTGTAAAATTAGACTCTTAATACTCAACGAATATTATTTGGTATAATGTATACATTTGCACAGTATGTTAAAAATGTTTTGCGAGTCCTTCACAATAAAAGTTCAGTTCTTTTATTCTTAATTTCAAAGGAAATTATGACAAAGAAAATCTCATTAGTAAAAATATAAATGTCACAGCTGTTTTTCTTCACAAAGGAAGAGTTTTTGGTCGGTGATCAAAGTTCTTAACATTACACAGAATACCTTGTACCTATGTTTGGAAAGAAAACCAAATGAAATAACGTCGATGTATGTTCATAATTAAGTATAAACATGACTCTTTGAATATGACTTAACCTAGTATGATCACAGTCGAATGTTGGTGACATGGGCATGTGGGTGTGTGTGTGACGCTCAGCCCACATAGCCAATTATCAGGGCGCTATCAGATCAACAAACAATGTGTACACATGTAGTGCACCTATGTGAATATACTGAAGCTCAGGATCAGTCACTGAACAGAAACCCAAGTGAATATAAAGCTTTTTGATTTATCGGAAATTTTCAAATTTAGAGGTAAGTATTATATGAACGGTTTTTGCTTTTATTGACACACGTACTAATATTGTACGCCGATATAAGGAGAATAAACTCGTATTTCTGATCGTTTTATTGTTATAAAACTTAGGAATCCGTGCATAAATATAGGTACCCACCCATACTATGAAATTCATGTTTCAAACTAATTTGGAATAAAGAGGTTTTTTTTCAGTTTTTGTAGGTTAGAATTACCTACTGATTTACTCACTTTCGGCTTGGGTTCTATACCATTGTTGCTACCCCCGGGCGATGTACTGTGCGGGGGTGAGCGAGCGACATTCTGCACATTGTTGAGATATTACACGCGTAGAGCGAGAGGGCGCGTCATTATTTTAAGCTTTAGCTCAGTATTTTTAATTGCATTTTCATTGTTATGAAAATGTTCACGTTCCAAGCGTGTTCCAAACAGAGCACATATTTAAATAAAAGCGCCATGTAAGCTATGCAGCTTTATTGAAATTAATTGCAAAATAAAATGGACAGTGGGTGTAGAATTAAACCTCTTTTCCCAACAATATGTACTACAGTGTACATATATGTATAGGTGGGTATAAAGCCATCGTGGTACACGGAAAGTTCGGTCCCGGAAAACTTGTAAGCTTCAATTTCAGCTGAAACTACAGTTCTAGAGCCTTTTGTACGAAGGGATGGCGGCGGAGGCCTTTTCAATAATACTAAGACTTTCTGAATCGAAACGAGTCGTCTATGGGTAGTGACGGCCGCGTCGTCCCGAGGTCGACCTCAAACTTTATGACAATGGTCCACTTTCCCCCGACTCCTCTTTCTTATTGGCATCCGAGATGTTTGTAGCTTCATCTCTACATTAGACTTTCTGTAGTCCACCACCAACGACAAATATTATACCAATCACCGAAATGTGACGAGATCAAGTGGGACCTGAACACACAGACAACTTCGTTACTTATAATAAATTATACTTAGTAAAAATAACACGGAATTGTGACAATAGCGGCAGCATTGCGAGTCGTTGTGTGACTCTCCCTCATCCATCACAGCCCTCTTGTAGATCGCGTTTTGTGGACAAACAGGACATAATGCTTGTTGTGATTACCGCGGTGTCATCAAAGGAACCGCCGCCGCCATATTTTCCGAGAAAATTCATTTTTCCCGGACGGTATTTTATAAATATTCTTTTTTTACGTTCACAGCTTCCGCGTCCTATTTAAAGTCAATTTAGATTGTTATCGTGGTCCGCCGGGCCGGCCGCGCGCCGCCAGTAATAATCATAATACAGCTTTTGGTTTTCTCTTTAATCATTATGAGAATATTTTTACTTCAAACAAACATCTGATTAACTTTGACATTTGATGGACTGTAGAGGTAATTATTATGTAGGACTCTACGTCCACATTCTTATTCTTCCTATCGTGTGAAGAAGAACCGAGGGTACGGCGTGGTCTGCTGAGCACATTTCAGTCCGGTCCTAGCAGCACTGGTTAATGTTACAAGTTAATACCAATTAGTAACATTCACAAAATTGGTATGGCACTTATGTATATCCAATGTTTATTAAATATCATTCCGTCATCATATTTCTTGTGCAGCAGTAGAGGCAGTTTAATGAGCGAGTTCACGAGGTGGAATTTAATTAATAATCCGGTGAGATATGAGAGCTATCGGGCGAATGTTCAATGCGGGCGCAGCCGCCTGCGATCATTAGCACTTCGTGTTTCATGGATATTATTATTATCTCGGTACATAATAATATTGCACTATATTGCTCCTAAACGGAAAATACTAGCTTAGTGACGCCGTCTTCAACACTGAAACATAAAGACGGAAATACTGTGCTCAAATTTTCAATTAAATGTTTTAAAAATTTAATTTAGCGCCGTTTAGTGTCAGTATTTTCGAAGCGGATCGTTTTCATTGCTGTTTGCTCTTGAGTGTATTAACAATTTTTTCTCAACTCCAGTCTCATAACTTTTGATTTTAAATAGGTATGATTATAAAGGACTATTAACTTTTGTTAGCTGTTATGAAAGCCAACATTCTCGTAGAATATTATTGTTTTGCTGTACGCTGGATTCATTGTGAGCTTTGGTAAGTATTTAATCAATTAATTAACGTGAAATCTGAATGCTTTTGTGTTTTGTTATGAAATGTGTAAATTCAATCAATTTCAGTTTACAACTTTATTTCACTTCATATATTCAGTGATTAATTATTGTAGTTATCTTACTAATTAATAAAATTACTTTGATTGTAATAAAATATACATATATTCTCACGGGAAATGAAAAAGTTGTAGTGGGTTTGTACGAAACCCTCAGTGCGCAACTGCAACTAGCATTTGGCCGATTTTAAGTCCTACCATCACCGTGAATCTTCTGTTACAGTTATGCTATTTATGTAGACGTAGAAACTACTCGTATAACTACGCTCATGCTTTCCGAGTAGATCCTGTCATTCAAGTCTAGCCAGACAAAAACCAAAGTAGGTACATTTGGTCTCTTGGCTCCAGCTTCAAGGCTCTGTACTACTACTATCGCACTGGGATCGCCACGAAGCGCGGAGTAGGCGGCGGATCGGTCACGTGCGTGCAATAAATATTAGTTCTCGTGTTTATTGCAATCTGTGCGGAGGAGCGCTTCACTGCCGTAAATAGAACATTAATTACTCTGGAGCGGTACGCGGCGGCGATCTGTTCTCCGGAAGTGGGTCAGTGGGCTGAGGATTGGTAAATTGTAACCACTTTTACCGACTATTATGCATCGGCTTTTTACATATTTCTCACAAATCCAACAAGTGTTCTCGGTTTTGTGATACGAACTTTTATTTTACAAGTGATTCATCTATTTTATGTTTGCGTTGCGGTATAAACACCCTCGTAGTGTTAGTGCCAGCACTCTGCTCAGCTAATATAGGAACCTATGTATGTACTGTACATAAAGTACCAGCAGGTGTTTCCACGGCCGGACTCACTAAGCTCCAACACGGAGCGCTGAGCCGCACGGCGCCCACCGCGGCACGCCACCGCCGCCGCCGCCGCCCGCCCTGGCACAATGTGAATGAATATTACCTATACTATACATACTTATGTAAATGTGTTCTGAAAAACTAAAGGAATGAGCAGCCGTTCATTTGTGCAGTTTGAGAACACTAATTAACAGTATAGCTAAGTTTTTATAAGAGCTTTAATTATTAGTCAATACAGATAACGCTATAACTTTGTTAATAATAATTTTTATTTACCTGATTCTTTCACTCATTTTAAAAATATTTAAATTAGAATGTTATATTTTTAAATAATACAAAGGTTGTTTCCGATATGTGGCTTACCGGGAATTCCCACATCCTACGAGTGGGTGTTATTACCTATGTGTACAACGTTGAAAGAAGTATTTAAAAATCATTTATTTCATTCACAATTTCACATGATACATATTTATTTATATTTTGGAATGTCTGATTATTATTTTATATTTAAATTCAAGGAATCTGATGAGGAATCTGATGAGAGTGTTATATCTCCACTTTCAACAGGACGCTATTCATGATCAACGTATGTTCAAATTATATTTATTTCTACATTTTCCATACCAATGTACTTGTAGCCTCTATATACATTTTCAGTTTAAGTCGAAATTTTAATTTTACTGGAAACCGCTGAGTTATAATAGAGTAATAACGTTTCAAACTGCGGTTTTCATTTTGTAAACCCGAAGCCGCAGTTAAAGCATTTTAATTGCATCTTTAAGCGGAGTGGCGGCTGGTGGGGGGAAACATTGCATTTAATTTTATATAAAATGTTAAAATTACTTCGTACAAAGCCTCACTAACTTTAATACAGAGATTTTTACAAACATACCTACGCCGTAATTATCTCTCAGAACTCCACACGAAGGTAAAAACTACTGTTAAAAATATATTACGATACAATAGCTCTTTTAATAAGAAAAGCGCACCGCTTTTCTTATTTAACTTAACATAGACAGCTATCACTGTACCTACAACGACTACGTCATAGTATTTTACAACAAGCTAGTAAAAACCCACCTACGTTAATAAACTTATACGTACTTATTAATATAAGTAAGTAAGTTTGTTAGTCTTGATGAGCTCGGCAGAATGTGAGACATCCCCCGCAGAGCCTGCATTAGCTCGAGCCAGTGACTCGAGAGATCCGCCGCTTGTTATTGCTGTACACAACTACTAGCATAGTAACAAATAGTAACTAATCGTCTAACAGTGACATTGATGGTGTGAGTATCAAATCATCACATGTACACATAAGAGAACTAAACAGAAATTCGTGGTTTGAATCTGAGTAGACCTGCGAAGTGGCTCAAATAGTGAAACTAACAAAAAAGTTTACACACTTCAGTGAGTTCACTGCATCCCTCATTTTTGGTCGGGCGATTCGCTCTTCAGAGGAGTAATGTTGCTTGGCATGTTCCATGTGGCGCCCCCGCCCCCGCCGCCCCGCCCCCGTCCCCGCCGCCGCCGTCGGGTAGATGTCGCGAGTCAGTGGCTCGTTGCTGATGCTGGAGAATTTACAGCATTTTCATATTCAATCATATTCACGGAGGCACTATTCAGCTATCGCACAACAGTGCCGGAATTTCACAATATTTTAGTTCGAAAATTGCGTTACAAAATATTATTTACAAATGATTTCGTTTTTTACTGCTTTTACAATAAATGAGAAGGAAAATTATTACGCCTACGCTGACGCTCGTAGCAACATGCACCTACGCCGTAGCTCGTAGCAGGCCTACGGCGTGGCGTAGCATATCACAATGAATCTAAATTTAAATTGAAACCACCTTCTATCGATTAATTACCGATATAGTTTTAAAAACAGTAAGTGCGAGTAGTCAGGCTGTGGAGCCGTTTTCCACAGCGCATCCAACTGAGCTTTTTATGTTTATTAGTTTGCAAGTCAACCTTATCTTAATTTTTGATGTACGTGAAGTATTGACGTTGGGTAGGCCGTGCCGTAAGTAAAATTTACCATAACATGCACGTCGCAGTATCATTACGTTAATCCCAAAATATGATACGAGTTCAGGGAAATCCAATTATTTTGCAAGTACTTTTCCTGCACATATTTGGCTTTTATGCTATACCTACCTAAATAAAACCAATTGAAATAATTGGATCACAAAACGGGATCGTTTCATTCGCATTCAAATATGACTAAATTGAATCCTTCACATTTGTATATTGAGGTCACTGCGGTACAGATAATTACTCACTTCCTAATTGAGGTTAGGAAATTATGCGATTTGGTTGTAAAATATACAACTTATGTTGTATTTGACGTTCAAAAATGATGCTTTAGCATTGTTATGCCGGAAAATTCGGGACAGGGAGGAATTGCATAATGTTGAAGTTTCATAATAAACTGATATTTGCAACGGAATATGAATATCAAGTAAAGTGTATTCCCCCCATAGCAAGCCGTTGCTCTGCGGAGGGCGAGGTAATATCATTACCTGGCAGTGACGCGCGCCGCCTCCGATATAACACTGCTCGAGATAACAAACAACTTGCCACCGCGGTCCTCAGGTATTGTGTGAGCTTGTTGTGTTATGTTATACCTTCAACCGAAACAGATGGCAGTTATACAATATACGTAATAAGATTTGTTTGTAAAACTTTTATTGTCATATTGCTTTTTGGAAATAATTCTGTTCAGTATAATTTATACTGTGTTGACTAAATAAAATAATAAAATAAATAAATGTAATGCTATCAACGTACCTAGATACATAATCATATATAGATATAATTATGACTTTAATTATCATCTCATCTAATTTCTATTCAAATTATTATTCTTACCTATTCGCAGTGGGATTTAGCGTCTAAGTCTAGCCTCAATGTAGGTAATTAGTGAATGTATCGGTCCAGCGCGTGCCGCCGCTACAAGCAACGTCTGTATATTGTGTCTAGTCTGTACGTGGTAGCTTTGTAGTCAACTATTGAAGCATAGCAAATTAATGATAAGCCACATAATTATTACTTCATAATCAATCAAGAATACTTAACATTTTCAGTAAGAGTCAGGCGGTCTATTGTTTATGGTAGTACAAGTGAGGGTTTCGACGGTTTTTACTACGAATAGGTATCGTGAGTTGTCAATGTTGCCATTGTAGCAGCATGATCGCAGCTGATTTCTCTGATGAGCTCGGCTGTATTTTCGGTAACATTCTGTCAATACTCGTGGCAGCAGTTCTGTAATATCGTCAACATTGACGACAAATTTCCGAACAGATGTTTTAGGAGTAATTGTGTTCTGTGGATGTTTCTGAACAGGCGCCGGGAGCACGCTCCGTTTCTATTTGTTCGTCCGGTTTCCTGCAGGTAGTAATAAGGCTGCGTTTCCACCGGAGATGTGCGATGCAAGGAAGCGGAGATCGTAGATTTGTCATTTAACAATAGTCATGGATTTCATGTTCCTACCCTCCCAAAATGCAATATAACTATAAGATAATAATATAACTATAAGATAGCAAATTGAAGTGAATGTAGACTTTGATACTGTAATATGTTACAGGAAATGTATGGAATTCATCAGTGTATAATTGTATATAGATTTCCTGAAATCGGCCGGAAATGAAAATAATATGACACATTTGTGAATTTTGCATAGTTACTATTAAATTTACCTATTGAAAGACCTAGAGATTGGGTTTTACGACGAGCAAAGCGAAGAGGAACGTGATATGTGCACATGTAGGTACTACTCATATAAAAAAGAAGCACAGCGACTTCCACATAGCGACAACAATACAATATAATATCCATATCTGATCCAGGCACCACTTCAAACTCTATGAGGAATGGCTCCGCTTTCGGCAATAACTTCCAGGCAACACTCCTCGCTCAGCACTGGTGTGCCCGGAGCCGCCCGGCCGGGGCTCCTCGCTAGTGCTAGGCACGTGCGGCGCCGCCGTTCCTCCACACCCTCACTCTAGCTTACGGAAAACTAAGTTTCCGAAAACTTCTGCGTTAACTACTACTCTATATAGTTCTATTAATAGCAAGCATTGAGTGTCAGCTATCGTTCGTTCGTTTTACCAAGCTAGAGTAACTATCCTGTTGCGTTATAAATAGACCCTCCCGCTACACGCGCCGCGGCTACTCGGAGCTGCGTCGGACACCCTGTATACTGTGAATACGCAGAATCGTGTTCATATTCCTCGCCCTCTTGTATATTCGAATCAAATATCGGAAATATCTATCTACTGGCTATTGTAGTGCAAGCAGTCTGTCCACATTATATTGGTAGCGATTCTGAAGGTATAGTATACATTGTAAATTTAACAATGTCAAAACGTAAATTAATATAATCGTGAAAGTTTAGACTTTATGATTTTTGGCTTAACCTTGTTTTCTATCTTGCAATAATTTAGAGTTTTGAGGTTGGTGAAGCGATTCTAAAGTCTACCATCAGAATCTATACCAATATCCCTATTTGTTTGCTTAAAATTGTAAGCGCTGTATAACCTCCCAATATACACAGTAGTTTGGAGGCAGATCGTGGATCCCAACGCGACGTGAGCAAACAGTCACTCGTTGCAAGTTAATGGGCTCGCTCGCACTCGCTCTGACAAAGTGGGTCACATAAATCTATTAGCCGTACCTCTCAGCTCCACTACATATACACATAGTTTAATCCACGACTAGAATTAGGGTTGTTATAAAGTTGGACTCGTCTAGCTGTCTGTCAGTGTCATTGTTTCTGTTCAACTCCTTGTCCAAGATTCCCGCCGTCACCGCACATGCAACCACATGCCAGCCACTACAACTTACGCAGACAGAAATAGAACTAACTTTAGCTTCGAGGAAAGGCAAGTCTACAATATATAGTCTACATATTTCTTTTATTATATTGTTCGTCTTAGATGGGCTGTAACAATCTTAAAAGCCTATTCAACCACAGAGTTATCCGCTATCGTAGGTATGAGTAGGTACTTTCCTATCATTTTCATATACATAATACGTTTTTCTTACTAAAGGCGGTAGTGGAAAACTCTGCAGTTTAAATCGGCTCTTTGCACATGGATGTAAGAGACTGGAGAGTGACATAACGCAACTTCTATGCCAAGTTTTTGTCTATTAAAGTCAACCTAATCGTCTATCTCAGTCCGCCATCACGGCCGCAACACAAACACTCCCCGGCCGCGGTCGCTGCTGAGCCAATATGCTAACGAATGCAATCCGGTTTATTCACAGGGGAGGTACCTGTGTGGACACACAGCGCCGGTGCGACCGCTCTACACATTCCTAGGGCTATTGTCTATGTCTAGTTCTGGCATTGCTTATCCGGTCTTTTTAGATATATTCGACTAAACTGATTGCAGTGCAACTAAATAGGATACTATTATCATCATCAAGAAATAATCACTTACTTCTGAGTTAAAAAGGTTCGGTGGTTTTGTTTCATAAAAAAGAAGCAAAGATAAGTATGTTTCTGACTTATGTTGTACTTGTATCTAAGTTTCTGCAAACACAACATGAGGTGGCGACCTGGTTGCATATTCTGATAACAATAACTTTGCATATGACTTTCAGTTCCAGACTGCAAGTTTATAAGGTTCTTCGGTGTCATACTCGTAAATATGTAAGTTAGGGAAATGTATCACAACGCTCCGACACCGACATGTTCTGAGACTATACAATACTAACATGTACGACATATTTTTATATTTTATTAAAATTATGTAGGTACCTACATATTATGTATCAGACAGACAATATAGATATACATATTAGAAGAATAATCAATCTATTAGATCAGCTTTTTAAAGTAGGTTTTATATTAAAATTATTTCATTTAATATGATTCTGGCAATGTTTACTGAAGAAAAATATCGAATCATGCCAGTTCACTCCCGAGTTCCCTCCGTCGAGAGAACAAGCGAGTCGACACCTGGGATTACACCCTTTTCTCTTTCAATCATTCGTGAAAACTTTATTTACAATAAGACCTTTTTAAAAGATAGCCGAAGACCGTAAATTGTTTTTTTATGAAGCCGTGAAATTTTATTGCCGAAGTTATTCTTAAAAGAATAAGTAATTTAAATAAAATAGAAAAAGATTTGGAATTATTTGGAACATTGGTTACGGAGAGAAAAACTTATTCAAAGTCACGATTAACAAATGAACATGCGTTGCCGCGGCGTGAATGAAGCCCCGTCTCAAATAGCTACATATTTCAGTCACTTTGTGGTGGAAGATAATTAAACATAATATGTTTAATATCCCACATTACGACGTCTGCCGTCACATGACAAGCCGCGCCATTGTGTGCGCGCGGTACAGCACCAGACAATACACTATGTTTAGACAACAACAATGCGCCTCGCCCAAGGAGGGTCATTCTATACTGATGAAAAATGAACGAACGAGAGCTGTCGTGCAATCGCCACGTTTAATACAACGAGATAGAGTCGTGGCTCGCACAGCGTTCGGAAATTGGTTTTTCGTCACATAGAGTGACCCCCAGAGCCTCCCGGAGCCTCCTACAGGTTCCCGCTCGGCTCCACCAGCCGCGGATAAATACAGATTAACCCGCTTCAATCCTCATTATAAGATATGACGTGTCAGCGCGCTTTAGGTACCTACCTACTGTCTCATTGATGTGGAGCTAAGACTCGATACAAACGTTTCGCCTAGAACAGTAGGTATTATGTTTCTACTCTACGATATTCCACACTTTGTTTGCAGATGAATATGTGTTTCACATAAGTACATTGTTTATGTTAAATATTCAACGTTTTATAAGGAAAATTCTGACAAACATAAACTCTTCACGGTAACATCGTGAAGTAAAAAGTTTAGTAGCATAAAGTACCTCGTTAATTACAAATGCAAAGCATAAAGCGAGATTTCATCTCAACTCTTTATTATCTTTTAGTGCCGCATAAACCTCAGACATAAACTCAACCGAGAACATTTCACTTAATAAATTACGTAAAACCGCAGATGGAACTAGCGAAAGACTTTAATTTTATTATAATCCGAGCGCTGGCGAGTGGCACTCAAGTTGGGCGCCATATTGTAAACGACTCAATTATATCTGAAAGTTCTGTAACAAGCGCCGCGGCCGCGAGCGGACTCCAACAATTTGTTCTTCTTCACAATACTTCACTTTAATCGCAGCGAGCTTTTGTTTACAAAAAGTTGTCACCAAAAACTGATAGGATCCGTGAAATAACGATTATTCAAAGTATTCTTATAAATAATATAATCGTAGAATTTTAATCTTGGGCTACATTAATTATGTAAATATCAGTAAGTACCTATGTCTTTATTTACTTTGTGCAACCAGGTCTGGCACATCAAATAATATAATATAATATCTTAATTGTTAAGCATCCGATAAACAGATTCTGATAGAAGGTACGTTACAACAAACCTACTACTTCAGTCCTTATAAGTAGGAAGTTGTTGTAAAGCTAATTTTAAAGCGTCGGCGGGGGTAATAGTCTATTTTTATCTCAAAATAATACATTTATAATGGTGCGAAGGGTCCGTCTCAGAACATTATGTTGCGTTTCATTTTACTCGTCATCAACCTTACACACACACACACACACGCACTCACGCCTTGTACTAATGTACTCCCTTGCGGGGTAGGCAGAGGTGCATTTCAGCACCCACTTTTCGCCAGAGTGTTATGTTAGTCCCAATGTACACTGCCGGGCAATGAAAAAGTTCCACTCACAAAATGCCGATAACCAACGATCCGAATTTTTTCAAAGATTTAATTTAAAATTGCAACAAAATATTACGGATTTTAATTGGTAATATTCTGATGATCTGTTAAATATACTTCAATGTTGCAGAAGACGGCATTAAGCTGGCTATTTCCGTTTAGAAGTAATTTGGTGCTTTTCTCAGTGGAACCTTTTCATTGCCCGTGAGTGTAATAGGGGGCGGGCCTATTGCCATTTTACGGGCACATCCAAGACCCGAGAACAAATATCTGTGTTTAAACAAATATCTGCCCCAGCCGGGAATCAAACCCGGGACCATCGGCTCAGTAGTCAGGTCACTAACCACTACGCCATTCGGTCGTCTACCGTCAACCTTACCTACATACAACTTTATATATTAGTAATTACCAAAATACCTACTATTATTTAAAAGGTAGTTTCTGGAATTTTCAATTTCAATAATAGTACCTACAAATATAAGATCAAAACTTGGTCACAAAAAATCTAGGAGGTATTGTATAGCTAACTCTTACAAATAACTGGGTTTGCTCATTGTCGTTTTATCAAAATAGCTACATTTAATTCTAAATATTATAGGTATTGCTCGAAACACTCAGAATGTTAAGCAATCAGATTTAATCGCTGCAACAACTCATGAAATACTTTATGATTGCGTAGGCAGATACGTATATGTATAATTATTATATTGTTGGTTTGAAACTGGCATAAAACTTAGTAGTTGAAAATTTAAATGGAAAGTTTCTTTACCTTGCGCTGTTATAGCGGCGATCAAGACAGATCACGGCGAGCTCCGGCCCGCATTACTCGATACATTTGTCTACATCCCCACGTCGGCGCACGCTGAAGCTTAGAAGAACGATTCCTCAGCCGTGCCCTCGAGGCGGCTGAAAGAAGGCTGCATTAGATTGAATTTCATTAGTTCTCTCCGCGCGGAGCTAGACGGATGTTGCTGACCTACTTGCGATCTCGACGGATCACGCGCAGCAGTTTAAATTGTTTGTCGGATGTTCTTGTTCTTTATATAGACGGAAAACTGATGAGTTCGTGTGAAGAGATGGTTGTTTATGTGCTAGCGAGTGTTTACCATGAGGCGTTTTGGTTTACGATAGCAAGGGACAATGCTGAAAAATCAATGACAATGCTTGAATAAAAACTATTTATTTTTACATTATACGGTATTGTGGAGGTATCTCTTATGATTATGTTGCGTTGAAGTTAAACATATTTTATATAAAAATATATTTAAATGTGTACCAAAGGTCGTTTCGTCATTTAGGGCCCAATTAGTCCTCTTGTCCCGGTCGGGCCCCCTCGTCTCGCCGTCATCGTCGACGTAATTAGAAGGGTCCGTCATTTCAACAGCTTATTTCTGAGAACTTATAATGTGACCCAAACTGTTTGACTTTCATGAAACACATTAACTTTGCTGATGAATACAAAACTCAGACTGAATCGACTCTTGCCTGAAACTTAGTCTGATAAATTATAGTGTTAGTTGGAGATGTTCGAAGTAATAGAAATTATCTACTTAGTGAGTCTGTGACAAACACTAGAGCTGGACTAAACAAACAAATAACAATTCATTGCATATCAAATAGTTCAAAATTCAAAGATAAACAATATTTTTATTTATTCCTTATTCTTCAGAATTCCTGCAAAGTTAATGCGCCGAGATAAATCTGACTATAAAAGTTGTTATGACGCCGTTTTCCTCATAAACACAATCGACGGAAAAAACAACTCGTGTAGATATTTCCCCATCTTGTATTCACATTTATTTTTGTTTTATTTTGTTGTGGACTGATCAGGTGTAGGGAGTGTTCTAGAGCGGGGATATTCAATTACAGAGGGAAAGTTCCACCGCCGCCGCTCGGGAAGCGCCTGCGGCCGTTCGCTGAAATATGAGCTTTTCTCACCTTCGAGACGTAAAAATAACTGTGGGTTATTTAATAAAAGTTACTAAAGTTAGCCAATGCCAACTTTAAAGTGGATTCAACCTGCTAGATTTATTTATTTTATTCAAAAGAGACGAGACGTACTGTCCGTGTGAGCAATAAATAAAAATAATTATTTCCCTAATATTTTTTTGTTGTTATTGGCACTTATTACCTTTGCAAAGTTAGAGACTGTTGTTTTCGTTTACGGTACAGTTGTAGTTAGGCCTATTGCAGTTTAACTTGCAGATAACTGCCAATGTGTGTTTGTTACCACAGTCCCATCTCTAGCGGCCCCGCCGGCGCCGGCTCCATCTCAGAGTTCATCTTGACGGAAAACGTTAATATCATTACTCCAGCAAATTGAATTAGCCCGAATTTGTTTCAGTTGAAGATGTCCTTCTGGCTCCTTTCATATTTCATTTTAAATCCGTGCAGATTTTATTTGCCATTGTTACAAATCTTAACAAATTTAGAGTGGCATGGAAATGAAATTTAAGTCATCTACGTTAAATTACGAATTTAATGTACATTAAAAAAAATCAATTTCAAAATAATTATTAACAACTTAACACAAAGAATAAAACATAAAGTCTGAATACTAAGAGGAAGTACAGGGTAGGATGAAAAATATGTAATTACAGAGCCTAACTTACTTAAGTAATTCAATTAAAACTAAGTCAATTGACGGATCATAGTTCCATCCTTCATAAGAGTCATCATTGTTGGTACTACGAGTAATTATTATACAGGGGCAAAAAACTCAAAACTCCAAGTTTCTTCATTTTAGATTTCTGCCTTACACTACGAAATATAAACGAAAATTTCACATCGATCGCTGAATGTAATTACAGCGCGTCACGCCGTCAGCGCCGCGATATTAAATGAAACAATCTAAGTTCCCGAATGAACCTCATTATCTCCGAACTTAGACGACTTTAATGGAGCGCTTCGGGCGAGTTTTGTACTATTAGTCTTCACATTACCATATTACTGCCATCGCTCATAGAACACGATACTTACTTACGGGTAATTCCAGATGTAAATTTACTGTAAATTCAGGTTTCTCTGGGACGTATTGTAAAGATAACATTAATAGTGACGAGATGTGCATAGGTATTAGTTACCTACTCATATTATTTCAATGATAGAATTACGTTTTATAATAGTGAAATGAATTTATAAAGTTTAATCTTCACATTATTTTAATGTTTTAAAACGTACCACCCACAACTTTATACAGACATGAGATTTCAATGGGAAAGTCTTAAAGTAGATTAATTTAGTGACTGAATTTGATATTAAGTTACTAATTTTGCAACAACGTATCCTTTACAATATAATTTACTAAACGTCAATATAAAACTGTGTAGACCGTAGAACGCAGTTATGATCCATAAACAGCACAAAGTTCTAACTAAAAGTAATAAAGTGCCGCCGCAGAAGATAATATGTATATACACTGTGCGTGTCCATAACATTATGTACAGTCATTGCTATGAACATGTATTCACGTGTGCACGATGTACCTACGTGTGTACCTTGTCAAACTATAATTTATATAAACCGTCAATCACTTACTGCCAGTTTCTATATCTCTTTCTATCTATAACTGATAGTTACTTTCATACGATTTTGTCAGATTGTTGTTACTTTTGATTATGTCAAAATCGTATGAAAGTAACTACCAGTTATGGATAGATAGAGATATAGAAACTGGCAGTTAATTGGTTATTTATTTATTTATTGTTATTGTGAAGTCGTGTTTCCACAGGGTACCTAGGTACAAGAGACAGCTGTTAATGCAGCTGACTGTACCCGGCGCCAATCATCTCACCAATTAATACCATACATCTTCTTTATAGGTATTGGTTTTAATTTTCATTCCATTTCATTTCACAGATTGGCTGACATTGCAGATTGTCCGTCCCACGAGAATTTCATTTTAATTTCCATTTCCTCCTCGTAAATGTACTAAATTATTCGGAGGTTGGCCGAAATATAATGTTTAAATATAATTAGCTAATACTTTAGCAACTTCACTCAGGATGTCCGTCCGTTCATAATTGAAATTCTAAATTGTGAGCTCTTTTCTTAAATGCTGCACAAACAGTTTTGCTTCATTTGTTATTTACTTGATAGAAACACGAAGTGAAGTGGTACTAATACACCTTTAATTTTTTTATTGAATTGCACTTTTTAAGAACGCATGAAATCATTGTAACTGACATAGAATGGTATTGTTTTAATATTCCGTTGATGATAAGTGAAAAATTTCGTAGATTTTCGTTGATAGATAAATCAATAATATACCATGGTAAAAGACCGAGTAATTTAATTGAAATTTTAAAATTACCTCAATTTCTCAGTATTTATTTAGAAATAGGCCACACGATGTCTCAGGATGCCGTCAGCGGCTCTGCCTCGTCACACTCGGCTGGTCGCCGGCTCCGGCTAATACTCCCTTTGTGCCGCGCTCGCTGCACAATAGATGAACTTTCTATCGCCTTTTATGAGGAAATTGTGCACTTCATTTAATAGCTCTCATATTTCTCTCATTATTGTACTCAGATAAACCGTACAACTGCAAGTAAAATACCTTCGTTATTCCTACACGCTAGACCGCCTGCGCTGCCGAGATAACGCCTTCCGAACTTATTCGGTTTTACAGTCGGTATTATAATAATATTATACGTAGCCATAATACCTACTTATTCGCCTTAAAATATTACGCCAAAAATCTGTAATTCTTTAATTAAGATTTTAAATCAGCTTAGTGTGGCTCCGGCGGTTAAAAGAAGATTTCGTGAAACAGGTTATTCTTATAAAATATTCTGAATATTTTCGTCGGTATATTTTATACCGTTTTAACTAACTTTGCGCCGTCTGTTTTTATAAAATTTATGATGTTGATGGTTTCCCTAAAATAGCGATATAAGAGAATATAAAAAAACCTGGCAATTTAGTTCAGCCTCACCGGAGTGAGTATTGTAAATGCTTCGAAATAAATAAAACGTAAAAATTTTCAGTTCAGCCATTAATCTTGATCACCGAGAATTATCACGGAATTGAATAAATTGATACAGCTACAGTAAGTTTCATAAGTAGCTTTACACACTGCACACACAGAAGAAATAACAACATTGAGCGTAAACGGAAATAATATACTTTAACACTCTTCCACTGACCTTCCCCACTTGATTGTGGTCGTAACTTAATAATAAAGATAAGAGCTGATAGTATTTGCGTCGCCCATAATTGAGTAAACTGGTAATTGCACGCAAGATCGCCTCATAGAGGTTTTCATCAGAAACCACCATAAACGTTGCGGTATACGATTTCTCTACTGAAGACAAAAATACACACATGTAGCAATAGTATTCAGTATAGAGTCAGCCTCAGATAAAGCAAGAGCAAACGATTTAACGCAACACAAGCGACAGATGATGGAATTACTCACTGAATACGATAGCAACGCTCATCTTTGGAGGTCCAAATCGTAATAATGAAGATGCTCGTTGAGAAAATAAGGATAGAGTAAATAAAATATTTATCTGTATCTAACGCAAAGGTACCGTTTTGTTTAAAGATTTATGTTATCTTCGTTTTGTCGCCGGAGCGCCCGCCGTTAGGCTCGTAAATATGCCCAATAAAGCGCCTCGCGACACCCGTTGTCCATAATTTACATTTAAATTACTGAAATGTTCAAGTACTTTACTTGTATTGTTAAATATGTACCTACCTGCAGTCTATTTAGATGAATAGCTTTATTTTCTCTAGTTTCAGTCGATTTTCGGTAGAGTAGATAGGTATTTATTTATGTACACACGAGGGGGGGCTCATTGCCAAAAAGCAAAGACAACCTTTTTTTGTAAAATAATATGTTACATTATTAGCTATTTGATTGATGCCACTATGGTCCACGGGTTGCCAACACCTCAAGTCTGATAACACCTCCCTTAAAATGCTTCATTGGTTCACATAAATAAAAAGGCGTAGAATATTTTTTTCCTATTTAATCAGAATGAACGGAAAACATGAACAGAAACAATAAATTACAAAGAACCCAAACGGGCTTGTAATCCGCGATATCCAGCAGAAGGAGTGAGAAACACGATACAATTACAGAGAGGACACCTCGTCCGATCCGTTTTGTTGCAATAAAAATAGAAGCTCTAATTAAAGTGAGAAATCCCTCGGCGCTGGTCGAGATCGACGCGAGCGAGAAGAAAAAAACAAAAGACTAAACCGATCGTTTCCCTGCGGCCCTGGGCTACCCTTCTACCAATAGTATTTGGAAATTTTCAGGGCCAATATATGGTGTGATTGTCTTTTATTTCGAACATAAATCAAAGCTTTGGGCATATTTCATTTATTACTTATGTTTCCCTCACGATCTTACGAACATTTTCCTCTTTCGTAGGCCGTGATTCTTCTGGTAATAAATGCTCGGTAATCGAATAATTATGGAAGAACTTTTATTTCAGTACTTGTTAGCCAAGTATACTCGTATAACTACTTTATATGAAAGTTTCTTGATTGACAGCCTTGGGGGGATTAGTAATTACTATAAACAAATCATGATAATTATTTTGTTAAAGTGATTTCCACGGAAATCACTATCACTGAGTGTTGCAGAAAGGATCTTTAAGTTAATGTCGGCATTAAATGTATTGTTGCCTTGCTTTGACAGTATACGGACAGAAAGAGACAGACATAGATCTGCAACTCGGCATATGTGTAAAGTGGATTTCTAGTTCACCGTAATAATAATTGGACCTTTGAACCATACAGCGTAGATTTACATTTGAACTACAAAAGCAAAATAGAGTATTCTTGTAATGTTTCTATTAATTTACTATCCTACCGCATTTCCCTGTCATATAAAATAATAATTATAAATTATATC
Source organism: Plutella xylostella (assembly GCF_932276165.1). Classification (NCBI taxonomy): domain Eukaryota; kingdom Metazoa; phylum Arthropoda; class Insecta; order Lepidoptera; family Plutellidae; genus Plutella; species Plutella xylostella. Next base: position 11,475,755 of record NC_064003.1, on the reverse strand, counting down.
ATAATGATTTGAATAAAATTAGTCTCTAATCGACTGCCGCAGCTGAAGTATTTCTCTACTTGACTTTTTCCTCGCTCGGATCGCCCGTCTGAGCCGCCATTACCGCTGATCACCGCCGTCGAGACTCATTACCACCACGAGGATCTATTAAATAGCGAATATTGCGCCCCTTCCTCATCATTCATAATACAATGGGCTTTTCAGAACTTACTCAATTGGTGAAACAGGTAAAATCAGTAGTAACGTTAAAATAGGTATAAATTATCAAGTTAAATTTGAGTAATTTTAATTACTTCATTGAAACTTTCTAATTTATTTGACCGAATTTTATTATACCTGCTTATAACACTTTAAATCAAGTGTTTCATCTATCTGGCCAACTCTGGTCACTGCGATCTGCAGATACCCGCTAAGTCAAAGTTACAGTAGAGATAACTCATTAATCCTCCGCTAGTTTAATTTGAACAATCACTCAGTTCTGGAAAGTTCCACAGTCTGTCTGAGCTTGTCCGGAGCTGATCCACGCGCAGAGCCTTGCCGCTGCCAACGACAACTTGGGATTGTTTCCTGCGGATCACTTATATAAACTCTCGAGTGGGCGGGGATATAGAAAATAAAAGTAGGAAGATTCATGGAATGGAATCTTCTATTCTATTTCTGATCTAAATCTCTATTGACTTTTCATTTTCATTATTTTTGTTTCAGGTAATCTTCCACAGCTGCGATCAAAAACTTGAACGTAATATGTGAGCACCGTGCCCCGCGGCATCAGCATGTTGCACCGCACGTCGTCGTCGTCGAAGCGGCGTCGCGCGTCGCGCAGCGCGGCCGCGTCCCCCGCGCCCCCCGCGTCCCCCGCCCGCTCCCCGCGCGCCTCCGCCGCCGCCTCGCGCCGCGCCTCGCTCGCCACCACCGACACGGACGACGACGAGCCCGCGCCCCCCGCGCCCGCCGCCCCGCGCAGCCCCCGCGCCTCGCTCGCGCCCGGCGACTACGCGCGCTCCCTGCGGCACTCGCTGGCCCCCGACCCCGCGCCCGAGCGCCGCGCCAGCCTCGCGCCCTCGCGCAACAACCTCGCCGTGGACGCCGCGTACGGCTCGCGGCTCAGCCTCAACCCGCAGGACTTCAACCGCAGCCCGCGCAACAGCATCACGCCGGACATGGCGGCGCGCAGCCCGCGGCGCAGCCTGGTGCCCGAGGGCACGGCGTGGGCGCAGCCGCGCGGCTCGCTGGCGCCCGACGTGGGTCGCAGCCCGCGGCACTCCGTGGCCAGCATCCAGCTGGACCCGGCGCGGCAGAAGGAGCTGGGCCCGAGCCCGCGCACGTCCCCGCGCGGCGCGGCCCCCGAGCCGGGGCGGTCGCCGCGGGGCAGCCTCGTGCCGGACCCGCAGCGCTCGCCGCGCGGCAGCATCGCCTCGGCGCGCGGCAGCCTGGTGCCGGACGACGGCGCGCGCGCCTCGCCCCGCGGCTCCCTCACGCTCACCTTCCAGGAGCCGCTCGTGTCCCGCGAGCGCCGCGCCAGCGAGGACAGCACCACGGCCGGTACGCACACACACACATCAACTACTTCTAATCAGAATATGCCTCGCGTCTCAAGGGACGCTTTCACGTGTCGCTTCAATATATGAAAAAGATTTTAGCCTAGATTGGATAGCATACCTAACGTTTCTATTTTTCATATGCAGCAGGCCGGGGGCGGGTGTCCCCCTACCGGGCGTCGCTGGGGGGCGGCGCGGGGGGCGCGGGGCGCAGCGCTCTGTCAGACAACGGCTCAAGGCGTGCATCCAGCTCCGTCAGCCAGGTAACTACATCATGTACATTCACATATCGTAAGAGAAAGTCATGTCACAAAAGAAACCTTTCTTGATGTATATTATACGAAAGCGAATAAACCAACCCTGTTAATCTTGTAGACAATTTATCAGTGTAGTTAGGCAGTCTATCGTGTTCACGCCACTCTCCACGCCAGCGATACGAGTGTAGTAGAGCGACATGAAAGCTTATTACACGGCGGTCCCCCGGGCGCCGCGATAAACGAAGTGTGGCGGAGAGACCCGCGTGATGTGAGGCCCGGAGGCTGTTTGTTTAAACGACAATGCCTATTTTCAGCGAATATAGACATGATGTAACCACATATTTCAGGCAAACAAGACATAAACTTTACACCATGGTCGGTTGACGCAAACATATTTGTCACATCACAATGCGCCCCGGGGCTTGCGAAGCCGCAGCCCACACAGCTAATCTAAAGACATGGATTACATAATCCTGAAACTTTGAGTGTCACTAATAAAGGATCAACGGCCTAAATGGCTTTGGTAAAGTTTTGGGTTCGTTTTATTTATATTTGCGCGAGTGTCGAGCCGAATTAACTCCGACTTTCAACGCAAACTGACTGAAACTGTAAAGCTCATAAATAGTTGTGTCAATCTTTATGCAGAGAATTATACACTCACCGGCCACCACACGTGTGGAATTAAATAAATCATATTCCGAAACGAGTTCTGAATAATTTTAATTATAATTGAATGTACTGCAATGGCTGCATATTTTAATAGGAAGCAGTAAACTTAATTAAGGGGTATAGTCAGGTTTAAAGTTAAGTACAATATGCCGTTCATTAATTTTCTGATTATTTTGTCATGATTCACGATTATGGAATTGTATTTTGTAATAATTGCACTATTTTTGACAATATAACTACGCGATTTATTATTATATTTATTATGATCATAATATATAATAGCATGAAAATGACTTCACAGTAACTTGTGTCAATGTAAACAATCCATAGAAACAATTATTCATAAATTATATTATAAGATAAGCATTTGAGATTCAGAAATTGTATGATAATTAGTGTTTTATTGTATAATTAATTGTTAAAAATTAATTGTTTCCATTTATCGTATAATTAGTTAATTTCTTATTTGATTTGAAAAGGCGGGAAAGGAAGTTGCTTGGACAGTGGCGCCCTCTGAAAAAGTCACAGTTAAGCTGGTGAGGCGCCACGTGCAGGCAATCTTTCCCGGGTTTTCAAGCCGAAAGGTGCTAAAACTGTAAAGCGTGGTGAAAAGAGTGAAATATAGAAGTCTAAAGATTGTTGGTGTATTATTTATCAAATCTCAGAAGTGGGATGAACAGTACAAACGCCCACACGAAGGAGTTTAAAGGATTGGAATTGCTTACAAGTAAGTGGACTTATTTTAAAAACGTTACGAAGATGAATTTAAATCTGATATGGTGCAGTGATATTTAATATTTGCAGTCATGTAGGTGACGAAATAGAATAATAAAATTATTGTTTCATACCACCGTAATCACATGGTGGGTCAGAAAGTTGGGATCATGTAGGTGATCCCATTTAAATAAAAATACTTTTCATTAATTGGTAGGTCATGCTATCATGTAGGGGGATTGCAAGCGCATTGATGAATATTAGAAGAACACACGAATAAGTTGGTGTATCATGATAAATTTAACCTAGAAGTGGATTTCAAATTAATAAATTTATTTTGTTTCTAATTACTAATTATGATGCAGTACGTATGTACTGCTACCTTGTTTTTCTTTGGCTTTTCTAACTGCTAAGGTATTGTGCTGGTGCTTAAGTGCATTTAACTGTTAGGTACAAGTATAACTATTCTTGCAAGTAATCATGTCTAGGTGATAATGCCATTGAGTTACTAATCTAAAAGCGAGGTAAATGTGTCCATTTGGTACATGACTAGGTGTAATAATGTAGCAGGTTCTATTCAAAGGACAGTTTATTGGATTATTTTTATAATCATGTATGTGCAAATGCAATTGAGTTATTATTTGAAGTGAGGTTTTATTATCCGTGTTTTTGGCAATGGTGTAATCAATTGAATCATCATCATCAATTGAATGTTTTTGCAATCATGTAGGTGATATGCAATAGATTTTAAGATGTTGAGTGTTTTTGCTATCATGTAGGCGATATGCAATAGATTTTAATTTGAGTGTTTTTGCAATCATGTAGGTGATTTGCAATAGATTTTAAGATGTTTAGTGTTTTTGCTATCATGTAGGCGATATGCAATAGATTTTAATTTGAGTGTTTTTGCAATCATGTAGGTGATGTGCAATAGATTTTAACATTGTGAGTGTCTTTGCTATCATGTAGGTGATGTGCAATAGATTTAAACATTGTGATGTGAGTGTCTTTGCTATCATGTAGGTGATATGCAATAGGTTTAAATTTGAGTGTTTTTGCAATCATGTAGGTGATGTGCAATAGATTTTAACATTGTGAGTGTCTTTGCTATCATGTAGGTGATGTGCAATAGATTTTAACATGTTGAGTGTTTTTGCAATCATGTAGGTGATATGCTCTACGACTGTGTACTTAATAATGAAGTTTCATCATTTTATCTGCAGTCACGTAGGTAACAGCATAATATATTATCATTTTGCTGAGGATTTATATGAAATTATAGTAGAATTGTGATTGATTGAAGCAAGCTCTATGTGTTACCGGTACATAATGTCATGTAGGTGTGGCGGATTTACCGTAAGTTTAGCTTTTGTATTAATAAGCTGACCAATTTAACAGTGATTATGTTAAGAGTGTGTACTTTTATTATTATTAGTAAATAAATTATGCCTTCAAGTAATAAGTTCAATTATTGTTAGTAAGCACCTTACCAAGTATCTGTAAAAAAATAAAATAAAAATAAAAATAAATAAAAAAAAAACTGATATGACGAGTTATTAAAATATATATTCAGGAGCGGGTTTTTATTCACAAACTATGAGTTGCCTAGAATATGACCAATTATTGGTATAGGTATGCTGTGTAATTAAAGTTGATGTAGGTCTAAAGGTTATTTTTATTTTTGAAGTTCTTGTCTGGGTCAAATAATCTTGGCCTTATTGTGTGATCATGTAGGTGCATCACAAGAAGTAACAAAGAGAGAATAGATAAATATTTTTAGAGCAAGATAATCGTTATCAAAGGAGGGATAACTATGTTTAGTATTGGGTAGTATCTTGAAGACCTGAAGTCACTGTAGTTTGAGACTAATTATAAGTATCAACAGTTTAAGTAATTTTATGAGCAGAGAAGATAAAAACGTCATTATAAATGGTTAAAGTAAGTGGTCTTTTCAGGATGGGTCCTGAAGAGGAAACGGGATCTCCTCCCAGAGTTAGAAAAAGACGTAGGTGCATGGTGATATCCTCAGATTCTGAAGAAGAAGAAGTGCCATTAAAGACTCAGAAGCCCGCATTGGATGGTTTATCTAAAGAAGATCTGCTAGCAATCATCGCTTCATTACGGAGTGAAACTGGCAAATCGAATCCAAATGTTATACCTAACCATCATAACAATGTTATACCGGAATTTGACCCTAACAATAAGTCTCAAAACGTAGATAGATGGCTAGGTAAAGTAAATGAATGTAGATCTATTTACAACTGGGATGAGAAACAGACAATCCATTTTTCGCTACAAAAGCTGACAGGATTAGCGAAAAAGTGGTACGAATCACTGTCTTCTCTCAGTTTTACATGGGATCAATGGCAGATGAAGTTGCGTAAGGCTTTTCCCAGTGATGGAAATTATGGGAAAATGCTCGAAGAAATGCTTGCAAGAACGTCTCGTTCTGATGAGAGCTTGCGAGAATATTTCTATGAAAAATTAACGTTGCTCAGTCGCTGCGAAATTATAGGACGCAAGGCAGTTGATTGTATAGTGTACGGTATCTCGGATATGTCTGTGAGAAATGGTGCCCAGGGTCTGCGATGCAAGGAGCCAGAAGAATTGTTATCATTCTTGGCATCTCAACAGGTTAAGACTAATGTGCCACATTCGACAAGCACCATAAAGAAGCGGGATCCGCGCAGTACGAATCCCGGGCCCTATTATAGGAGCAATAATATGAATGGCCCAACCATGCTTTGCTTTAACTGTAAAGAAAGAGGCCATTCGTTTACCACGTGCCCGAAACCCTTAGTAAAATGTCAGAAATGTGGTCGAGTAGGGCATGACTATGAGAACTGTTTCAGGAAACCTCTGTTGTCGCATAATACAGTTGAGAAAAAGACACTGAAGATAGCAGTAGATACACAAGATAAATTACCTATTAATGAAGTCGGTTCAAAACCTGGGCCCCTTTCAGCCCAACCTTTGCTTGGAGTAGATTTACCTACAAGCACTCCTCAAAGTAATAAAAAGTTTTTCAAGGCAATTACCGTAAATGGTGTTGGTTTGAGGGCTTATATCGACTTCGGGAGTGATTCTAGTATTATTCGAGTCTCGGATGCAAAGATACTTGGCTTGACTGAACATGTTGAGCAGTTACCTATCATAAAAGGTTTTGGAAATTCGATTATACATCCAATTTCTAAAGTAACGGCACAGTGTAAAATCGATGAAGTTGAAGCTGAAATAGAATTCCTGGTCGTTGATGATCAATACCTACAGATGCCCATTCTGATTGGGCAAAACTTTATAGAGATGCCTTCGGTTACAGCGTTAAAGAATAGCAATGAGCTATTCTTCTATTTCAGCCCTCAAAGCACAATGGATGCTACTTCAGAGGATGATAAAATAATCAAACTATATGTTTGCAATGAAACCAAAGTAGACAAAGGGGGTATAGTAGAAGTTTACGCGAAAGAAAACATAACTGGTGATGTTTATGCTGACGGTAATACTAATTTGTATCCGAATCAGGAATATCATTTCCATAGAGGTTGTTACAAATTAGTAAATGGTAGAGATTTTATATTTGTATCGGTACTCGGTTGCCATACTGTTTCATTTAAGCCAGACTTATTGCTAGCAAGAGTAAGTCGTACTGTTGAAGCAGACATAGTTGAAGTCAATAATATTCAATCAGACGGTTTTCGAGAGCAGCCTCCTTTGGATCAATCAGACATAAAGACTGGTAATGGGTTAAACCCTGCAGAGAAAGATAGACTTTATAGTCTATTACAAAAGTATCGCTCGTGTTTTGCGACCAACTTAAGTGAATTGGGTTGCACAACTCAAGCTGAGATGCGTATCGAATTAAATGACAACAGACCAGTTATTTATCGGCCGTATCGGATGTCTATACACGAACGTGAAAAAGTTCGAAACATTGTAGAAGAGCTGGTACAAAATGATATTGTGCAAGAATCTGAGTCAAATTATGCTAGTCCGGTGATTCTTGTGAAAAAGAAAACAGGAGAAGCTCGGCTATGTATCGACTTTCGAGCTCTTAATGGCAAAACAGTAAAGGACAAATATCCATTACCCTTGATTGAAGATCAAATTGCTAATTTAAGCGGTAACATGTTCTTCACTACATTAGATTTGGCCTCGGGGTATTATCAGATTCCGATGGCTCCAGAAAGTCGCCATTTGACAGCATTTGTTACCCCAGATGGCCTTTATGAATTTAAACGGATGCCGTTTGGCTTAGCCAATGCCCCAGCACTGTTTCAAAAAATGATTAATAAAATTCTTGGTTCAAAAAGGTTCACCTCCGCTTTGGCCTATATGGATGACCTTCTTGTTCCTTCGGTATCCATTGAAGAAGGGTTTCAAAGGTTGGAAGAGGTTTTGCAACTGCTAAAAAGCGCAGGACTGACATTGAAATTGTCTAAGTGTAGTTTCTTTGACACCCAAATTGAATATTTGGGTTATGAAATCTCGGCCCATGGTGTGAAACCGGGAGAGAAAAAAATAGAGGCAGTAAAAAAATTCCCTGTACCCAGAAATGTCCACGAGCTTAGACAATTTTTGGGCCTTGCAAGCTATTTTCGGAAGTTCGTAAAAGGGTTTGGTGAAATAGCGAGGCCTTTGACGTGCTTGCTTAAACAAGATGTTTCTTGGAAATGGACACAGTCTGAGCAAAATGCTTTCCAAACTCTCAAGCTAAGTCTTTCAGATCGGCCCGTGTTGGCTCTTTATAATCCAAAATTAGATACAGAACTTCATACGGATGCGAGTTCCTTGGGTTTGGGTGGCATTTTAATGCAATGGCAAGACAACCCACGAGTGTTGAAACCAGTCGCCTACTTTAGTCGACAAACAACCACTGAGGAACGTCATTTTCATTCATACGAATTAGAGACGCTTGCGGTGGTCTGTTCACTAAGAAAATTTCGGCCGTATCTATTAGGAGCCAAATTTGTAGTGTACACAGACTGCAATGCTATAAGACATATGCTAACTAAAAGAGATTTAATTCCTCGAATAGCAAGATGGTGGTTACAGATTAGCGAGTACGACTTTGATATCGTTTACCGCCCTGGATCGCGTATGAACCATGTTGATGCGCTGAGTAGGAATCCTGCCACGCAACCCATTAGTTCTAACTCTAATGCTGATGTCAGTGAATTTCCCTGTGTATTAAAAATAACTACAGAAAATTGGTTACACACACTACAATTAGCTGATCCCGAAGTTCTAAGAATCTCTAAGATTCTTAAACCTGAGACTGACGAAAAATCTAAAGAGATAAAAAAGAATTATGTCATTAAAGATCACCTTGTGTATCGAAAAGTTAATGATCAATTGCGTTTAGTGGTGCCTCGTAATTCCAGATGGCAAATTTGCAAGATCAACCACGACGATATTGGTCACTTTGGCTTTTCTAAAACACTTGAACGAATACAAAGCCAATATTGGTTTCCAAAGTTACGGAACTTTGTCAAAAAGTATGTAAAAGCATGCATTGAATGTGCTTACAATAAAGATTCTGAAGCTAAAACTCGGCGTGGTCACTTACACCCAATTGAGAAGAAGGACATTCCGTTCCACACGATCCACTTAGATCATGTTGGCCCATTTGTTAAAAGCAAAAAAGGGAATAATTACATCTTGACTATCGTTGATGGTTTCACTAAGTACCTTTTTGCAAGACCTGTCAAGGATGCAAAAAGTAAGACCGTCATTAAAGTACTAGAGGGCATATTAACAGATTTCGGTACCCCTATAAGAATCATATCGGACCGTGGAACGGCATTCACTTCGTCACAATTTAAGAGCTTTTGCGCAAGCAATGGCATTCGACACATTCTTAATGCAGTAGCGTGCCCACGGGCTAATGGACAGGCCGAGAGGTTTAATCAAACAATCCTTACCGCTCTGTCTACTCAGAATTTTAACAATGATGAGCGTGATTGGGATGTCCAGGTAGGAAAAGTACAGTGGGGTATCAACAACACTGTAAATGCGTCGACTAAGAAAGCTCCTACGGAGCTGTTATTTGGTACAAAATTAAGCAACGCATCTGAAAATAAATTGAACAGTGTTGTTATAGATTCTTCTGACATTGTAGCGATAGATAATCGGGATGAATTGAGACGTGAGGCTAGTGACAATATTAAAATATCTCAAACAAAACAAAAACAGTATTTCGATAGTAATAGAAAACCGGCTAAAGAGTACAAGGAAGGAGAATTAATAAAAATTACTAAAGTAAGCTTTGCTAACGACGGAAAAAGTAAAAAACTACTTCCCAAATTTATAGGTCCTTTTAAAGTTGTCAAAAGCTTAGGAAATGACAGATATCAGATTGCCAATGTGCCGGGTTTTAGCAAAAAGCGATCTTATGATACTGTTGTATCCGCTGATCGAATGCGACCATGGATTAATGTTGATTCTCTCGAAATAGTAGGTGATGATTCTGTTACAGATAATAGTGATTCTAATTGAATATGACATATGAATAGTTCATACGTGTTTAAGTGGTATTTCTAATAATTTTGTACTGAAATGGAAATATGTTTTAATAAATAATTGTTAATAATTGATGTTAAAATAATGTATTAATGCGAGTGTCATGATGTTATTACCTGTTTAAATCTATCATAGTTATTCATAGTACCTATATGCAAACATTTATAATTAGTAACTTCAATTCTGTTTGATTGTTATGTAAGAATTGCGATTTCTGTTTAGGTCGTGCTCCGGAGAGAGCACTCATTCGGATGGCCGAGTGTCATGATTCACGATTATGGAATTGTATTTTGTAATAATTGCACTATTTTTGACAATATAACTACGCGATTTATTATTATATTTATTATGATCATAATATATAATAGCATGAAAATGACTTCACAGTAACTTGTGTCAATGTAAACAATCCATAGAAACAATTATTCATAAATTATATTATAAGATAAGCATTTGAGATTCAGAAATTGTATGATAATTAGTGTTTTATTGTATAATTAATTGTTAAAGATTAATTGTTTCCATTTATCGTATAATTAGTTAATTTCTTATTTGATTTGAAAAGGCGGGAAAGGAAGTTGCTTGGACAGTGGCGCCCTCTGAAAAAGTCACAGTTAAGCTGGTGAGGCGCCACGTGCAGGCAATCTTTCCCGGGTTTTCAAGCCGAAAGGTGCTAAAACTGTAAAGCGTGGTGAAAAGAGTGAAATATAGAAGTCTAAAGATTGTTGGTGTATTATTTATCAAAATTTCCAATGATTGCTACAAAGGAAATTATTTGTAGAATATGAACAGCATAACAGCGAAGGGCTACCGCGCATTACCTGTGGGCTCGCCCTCTCCTTTATAACTCTTCAATCATGTAGTAGTGTCATTATAAATAAAAGAAATAAGACACATCTTTATTAATTGCAATTACCAGAAAGAATTAAATAAAACCTATAAAATGCGTAGTTAAATACTGACACGAGCAAGTAGCTCGATACACGAGTCTACAAAACACTCCTACCGACTTATACTAAATGGCAACTGATAAACCGACTTCCTTTATTTCACCTAACGGCAAATTCCCCCGCACATTCCGGCTAGCCAATTAACCAAATGTCTAGATTATCCTTTAGTGTCAATAGAGGTTGTCGGCGGCTGATTACGGGCTGTTTAATTAGCTATTCGGCAGTTTTCCTCACGACTCGTACGGAGTTGTGCGTAAATGGACATTGGGTCGATAATAGAAAGCGTACTGATTAAGTCCCAGTAACAAGTTGGGGCGGTCAAATTGGCGACAAAATTATATCAAATCGTTCGCAAATTGACATCAATCAAGTTAGTTATACGACTGACAATCTATAGGGATGGTTTCTGTACACGTTCACGATGTTAAAAATAGTGTCAGTAGCTAGTGGTTCTCTTGCTTTTGTGGCTTCGGCAAGCGTACCTACTATTTCTAAGAGAGATATCTATCATATTCAATTTCAGATATTTACAGACTCTAGTTGCCAAGTATAGTCGCTCTCACAAGATTCTAACAAGTTATTCTCTTCTATACCTACGGCAAGTACAGTCGTGAATTCAGTCCTGTGGAGTTACCACCACTGAAAAATAGCAATTAACAATCTGACATAACTTGTATGAATATTGCAGATGTTTGACAGGCGAAAGATACTGCTTATGGATTGTTAATTTCGAATGTTTCGGCGGTAGCTGATTATTTATTTATTACAGCCCAATAACCTAACCATATCACCCGTCAGGTGTCCGGCGACGAGCAGCGGCGGCTGTGCGGCGAGCAGGCCAAGTTCGAGCGCTCGGGGCTCGGGCTGGGCGTGGGGCTCACCACCTACGGCTCCGTGGCCTACCAGCTCAAGGACGCCAACATGGAGGCCACCGGCACCGTGGACTTCGTGTGCAGGGCTGCCAGGATCATGAATAGGACTAGTGAGTATATACATATATACAAGCATAATAAGTTTAGTATGTATACATAATAATGTTGTAGACTATTAGTTACTTAAATCTTATTCACCTGAATTCACCAACCATGTAGGTAGACTTTTTTGGATTTCAATAGATACGGGCAAATCTATCTGGAGGTGCCGAATTTTCTATTTTATTAAGACTCAAGTTTTCTTTGAGAAAACTTGTCATATTCGTATATCAAGATATTGTGCCCAATGCCAGCAAGTTGCTTGCTTGGCGGGCTTCCAGCCAAATTTTACTTCTTAACACTCCATTAGCGACAAATTGAGCATGTTATCGGCTGGAAGAGGCTATTCCACCGCGGAATGAGGCCCCAAAGAGAGTATTACCGGATTCCTTTCCCCTTGGGGGGTGCGGGACGCGGGGAGCGGGGTGCGGGGCGCGGGGGACATTGACAATTGTCACTCACATTCCAAGATCTACACGAGTCTGTACGTGCGTCACGAGTTTCCACAGAAATACATGATGTAGGGTAGGGTGTAGTGTAGAGGTAACCGTGCTGAAAATTAAATAAATGTGGTTATAGGAATCTTTCGGTGTCTAAGCCCCTGGGCTCAGTAGCTCAGGAATAGTTAAGGCTGTCACTAAAGCTGGAAGAAAATCAGAATCTGTCAAATCTAGTGAGGGGGGGTTGAGGTATGCGGGGCGTTCTACGGACAATGACATGAAATTTTAACATAGTACTCGAAAACATAAAAGTGAAGACATGCCACTTTGTTAAAAATATACTAAGTAAGTAATATTGTTTTGTGATACGAAAATATTTATTTTTATTTGAAAGTATTTTTAATATTTAATAATTAATTATATATAAAGTCGTACCCGTGCCGATATTTATACAGGTTGTTGCAAAAAGGGTTTAATACTATGCCGAAACCTACGTGTGCAGCATGTTATTGATGTTATTTCTAAGCCAGGAAATGAAATCAGAATGTAAAAAAATCGCGAAAATATTATCAGAGTTTAATAGTTCAGGGTGTTGTATTAAACTCTGCCCCCGTGTAATAAAAAAAAGTATAGTTAGCCGAAAGGGCGTTACTCAGGCGTCACTCTGAAAAACTTTTATCCTACGTAATTTTTTATATTCATGAAAAAAACGCTTCTTCATATAATTTTTTTTTGGTCACGTGACCTTTTAGTTAGACGACCTGTTTTTTTTTGGTGTTTCAAAAGCAGAACAGTAGTTTGCAGAACTATGCATATACAGGGTGTCACAAAAGGTTACGTAGCTGGCAAAGGAAAGAAAGAAAGATACATTTATTTAAAGGGATATGGGGAGGTCACCAGAAAAATAATAACATGTAAGTACCCACGCAAGGGACTACATTAGTACAAGGCGAGAGTGTGTAATTTTTTTTTAAGTACTTATGTGTATTTGGGATATGATAGAAATAATATTTTTGTTTCTTAAAAACCAAAAAATTTACACCTTGCTGCGCTCTTTTGCTCACTGTAAGTACACCTACAAATATTGCTGTATTAAAAAAAACGGTTTTGTTATAACGATTATAAAAAAAAAGTTATTTTCATGTCAAGGAGTCATTTACCTAATTACGATTTCACTCAACAGCAGGTGAACTGAAAAAATAAGTTCTAGTTCTATCATCACTTTAGATCGCAAACATTGTAACTCCACTTTTCTCGGCGAAAAGTACTCTTTGGTGTCAATAGAAACGTTTTTTGAATTCACATGTTTTCCTCTTTATTCGAAAAAAAAAAAACTGTATTCCGCATTTTACCATTTGTTTTCCTCTAAACCCCAAACCGTGATTTTTAAACAAGAAAACTTAGTAATTATACCCTTTATTCTCATATACAACGTGCGATGTAGGCGAACGTGAACGAAAACTATGCAATAAGCCTTTGTTTTTATTACTACTTTAGTAAATTACAATAACATACTCAACAATGTTAATTTTTTTTTGCAATGTTATGTTGTTAAATTAAGATCTAATATTTTATTAACATGAAGTTACTTTCAACTTTTTTTTGCATCTATGCGTCGAATCACAGCATGACGGCTGCTGCAGCTTCCTGCTGTCCTGTCCTCCAACCAATCCCACCAGTACTGCAGGTTGCGTCGAATACGAGCCATTCTCTTCGACTTGACAAGACAGGTGCTCCCGGAAGGATCATAGATCGCACGGAACCCGTACCGTATAGAGGCAACGGACTCCTTTGCAACAGCCCCCCAGATTCGGAAGTAGCCCATGCACTGCATGGCGAGCACAGCTGCAGCAATTTTTTCGTAATGAATCATTGGGATGTCATCCCCGAAGGAGGCTCTCAGCCTACCTCACGACCTGTGTGACATTAGAAAAATGCACTGTGCTAACGCCGTTTGCGAGCTTGATTTGCAGGACCGCGTTGTATGCCAAGTTCCACAGCAGAGGGGTCCAAGACCTACCGCTGTGGAACTCCGCAACTGAACTTCTTCAGTGAAAACAAACCCTCTCTTTTCGCATCCTTAATGTACTTGTTAGACACGTATGACCTCTGTCAATTTTCTGCAGATGACGAGATAGAGAAGACAAGTGATGGTATACAAGAGCCGCCCTAAAGGTTCGCCCTCTAGGGGATAGAGTTGAACGCGGTTACTATTTTTAAGCAAACAGCCAGCGCAACAACTCGCCCGTGGTTCTTATCCTGCTCCGACAGTGAACGAACGCAAAGTATTGTACCCACTATTCGAATCCGCATTTCGGATGCCAAACTGACTGTCCGAAAGGTCGAAACCGTACCACCACAGAGGTATGACTCGTTCGAAGAGCTTATCAGGCTCTTACAGCAATCAGATGTGTCGGTACACTGAAAGATAATCTACAGGCCTGCTTTATTTATTTAGGAGCACTAATGGCCTCCTTTCAGTCATTGAGTCACTGGCACTCAGGCTGCGGTTGAACAGGAAGATAGACTGTCTAAACAAATCATTTTTAGGCTAGTTAAAAAAAACTTTAGGTGGGTAGTATGCCAACTAGAACTACAAATAAAACAGTATTTTTGTCTCCTCTAAAATTTGGTCACGAGGAGTTACTCGTACGATGATTACGATCTAAGGTGACGCTGACGATATTTTATACAAGGTATTGAAAAAAGGGTATAAAGCTTAGCCAAAAGTGGATTTAGGTGCCATTCTGATCCACTTTTCTTCTACAATTTTGAAAATTCACGTAACAAAACCTTTTACATAGAAACTTATTCGATCACGTGACTTTTTACTATAGAGACCGAATTTATTTTTCGAGAATTTCCAAAACTTGGAGAACAAAAGTTGTTCAGAATAACCCCTGAGTCAAACCCTTTCGGCACAGTATACCCTTTTTGCAACATCCTGTATAGGTAATATCAGGTTTATAAAAGACCTGGGCCTGTAGAGTGAGACTCGGCATGGGGAGTCATAATTTATACATAGATCTTTTAGGTTGCAGTGGCGAATGGGCACTGGTAGCCCTGCCCTTTTCTATAACTATAACTATAGGTAATTTTATGGCAATTTAAAAATGGTATAACATTTATCTATTTGAAAAAATCATTAAAAATATACATTACCTATCACCCTAATTTAAAAAAAAAATTCAGCCCTTACTTTAAACTTATAACACCCCTCTATTTCCTTCAGGGGTTAAAAACCTGTGTATTTAATATTTTCTTATGAGTTTTTTTTTAAAACTAGGCTCTTACATAGTTGTACATAATATTATGCGGTATTTTATTCCACTTGTAACGCATAAAATTCATAGCTACAGTAAACATTTCATTTTTTTCATGGCGAGATACAGTCGCACTTAACCGCTTTTTTGCAAAGCTTGTTAAATAGATTTAAAAAATTATGTAAATTTTAGATCTTCAATTTTTAAAAATACTTACTTATTTTTAACAACCTGTAGTGTACAGACTACCACATCTTAAAATATATATATTTTTAATTAACTACGGTTTTTGGTTTCAAATAAAACAAATTATGAACTTACTTTTCAACACCCTGTATATTGTGTAGCTTACCTACCATACACAACCGTTAAAATAAAATAAATTACCCCTCAGAATATAAACAGGCTCGCGCTTTGGCATACTGCATTGACCGTATAGTTCTTATTCGGAGAATCTAATAAGTGTCATTATGTGCAATGTTTACCTTTATCTATGCATCTGTAACTCTATAGTAAAAAATGTAAACAAATCGAAAAGGCGAAATGTTTTCTAAGAATTTTCGGCTTTTCTGCATCTAAAATGATTAGAAAATTAACTTTCCATAGCAAATGCATATGTATTATAATACTTGTAGTCATAATTTGTTGATTTAATCAGTTTTTGTGAAATATTTGATAAAAAATAAAATGGCGTGGGTATCGCTCCTAACAGGCCGCCACCAGGGCGACGACTGAAGAAATCTGAAATCTGTCACGGTGTCATCATTTTTAAACCGGAATTTATTAGTTTTTTGCAAAAAAAGTTGACTTCTGGTCCATTAAATCCAACTCTTTAAGGTAACTTTGTTAAGAATTTAATTACCTACACATACATATAAGATTCCATGAAAATGGGCCCTCTGATTTCGAGGGTTTTTTCATAATAAGTCAAAAAATGGCAAAAGACATGGTGTGTTTGCAATTTTTTTTAACATACTTATTATAATCCTGCACCAATTTCTAAGCAACTAACATGTTCAGTATACCCTCTGCTACAAAATATATTTTTATCAATGTGATAGAAGCCACCGTTTTTCCAATCTAATCAAGTATATCAAGCCGACTTTAGCATTTTAGCTTTAGGGATCCCCTTAACTTCAGATTTTTTATGGTCAACTTAAACCAAACTTAGTTACTTGAACCATAGGCTAAGTTTAGTAAAAAAGCTAAGGGTCTTTCATTATATTTAGACACAGTATGCTTATTGCAGATGCGGAAATTAAGACTCAATACTACCTATACTTACAATAATACCTATAATTTAGTGATGAAGCTCGTGATGAGATGCTGATTATTTTATTGTTCACAGTTCTGATGACGGTGTTCCTGGCCTGCCTCTCCACGCTGCCCGTGGTCATGCTCATAATGGGTGAGTCTCTTTCACAAACATTCATTCAGCTATTCATAAACATCCCTATAGTAGGTATATAATTAGAAGCATTAATTGGCTACCTGCGCTGCGTGCGACAGGTGAGTGATGTGATATAATTAATCAAACAAGTGAGTCAAGTCGTGCCTCATTAGTCTATTTCCCCGTTCACTTTCCCAACTCAAGATCACTCTCAACTGGTACCTCGACATTCGACCCTCAAGAAAGTATCCGCAGAATTGAGCCCTCCAATCGGCTAATAGCCAGTCGATACGATACTCGTTGACTTTTACCAAGAATTCAAATGTAGGCGACAAAAAATAAGAATTTTTGGTGACCTTTTTCTTGAATAAAAATCGTTTCAGCTAAGGGGCAGGGATATCCCATGATCGTGTCCGGTTGTCCGGGTTTTCTCGGATGGCCCGGGTGGCCCGGATGGCCCGGGTGTCGCGAA
Organism: Plutella xylostella; assembly: GCF_932276165.1. Lineage (NCBI taxonomy): Eukaryota > Metazoa > Arthropoda > Insecta > Lepidoptera > Plutellidae > Plutella > Plutella xylostella. Next base: position 11,458,572 of record NC_064003.1, on the reverse strand, counting down.
GTCACCCGGCGCTTCCGCATCGCCGAGTGACTCGCATGAGTGGATTTAGTAGCAGTATAATACTGCAGGAGCTAGCGAAATAACAAGGGTTAGCTTTTGTGCTATGGTTATAGTGAGAAAATTTGCATTGCGAATTCAACTTATTAAGGCGGATTTGACCAACGTCGAGTAACTTTTTACTCACGAGTAAACTACCAGTTACTCGCGAGTAAGCAGATTTTGCATTCTACCAAACCTGAAACCAAGATAAGTAGCTTATCCCAAGAATAAAATGTTATACCGCCAAAATTGACCGTGTAACGAGCTTATCCGAGAGTAATTTTGTAATGGCGGCAGCACATCAGCTGATTAGAAAACCGTCATAATGACATATAAACACATCTGTCAAAACATAAACAAAAGTACGTTAAAAGGCAAATTCTCAGAATAACAACAGCGAATAAAATATTAAAACATAAACAATTTGATACTCTTATAATCCATTCAAACTAAGTTGGCATTTCATTTCTATTGCATGCTTTGAAAACGCACCTATTTATATTTAAGTTGCATTACAGTTTCGTTCCTCGTTCATTCAATTAATCATGGTATAACTTGGTAGAATGCAAATATACTTATCCCAGATATTTACTCGCGTATAAATTTTATTCCGGTATAGTTATTCTCGTGTAACGTGATGTTTGGACGAATTCACCCTTATAATAACAAGATAGAAAAATAATGACACATTTACATAGGTATGCGATCTTTTGACAGTTGAAAAGTTTATTATTTCGATTGCAGAAGGCATCCAACAACTATGTATAGTGCCACAATCTTATCTGTTCCGGTGGCGACGTCGCTGTGATTGAATCCAGTGATGCCATCGATAAAATTTTGCCTATTTTTGGTTTAAACGACAATGCATTTCTGCTATTACCTATTGTTATAATTAGGTACATTCATAAGTATGGGATATAGTATATCAAACGACATTTGTTGTATGGAAAATTTGTCCACGGCGAACAGAAATAAAATTAGTTCTGATTATGTTCTGCTTCTGATATAGAAGATTAAATCTAGATTACATTGGTATAGGTAATATATGTGGGTCGTGGGAATAACGAGATGGATAGACTTAAAAAAAAACTATTAAGTATTATTTTTGAACACTTTATTTTACATTTTCTAAAGTAACAAGAAACAAGAGCATACAATTAAAAGAAATTCAGACAGTGTGCAAAGGCTAATTCATCATCATCATCATCATCACGACCCATCACGTCCCAACTGCTGGGGCACGGGTCTCCTTCCAAAGGCTAATTGCCAAAAAGCAATTTCTTTCAGCCAACTCTTGATAGGTTGGGAAAACAATGACATGTCATAAATCATCATTATTTCGTCTAAAATCGCTGCATTTGCGCGAAATTCTTTTGGTATATTGCCTAAGATCAATGATTTCAAAAGAAAGGATAGGCCCTTCAGAACATTTTACTCAAACCTTCTTCATACAAGCAAAATAACTGTTATCTGTCATAATTTGTTTGAACTATGTCAGTGCCTAGCAACTATCTTGACGACGTAACCTTGTACGTGCGTTAATAATTTACCATCCCGGACATTGTTTTATTATTTGCAGGCGCCATATCAATAATTTAAGTCAAATCCAACTACTAAAATTATAACTGTTTTGGGGTGTAGACCTGTAGAGCGTCCCGTACAAATGGACTAAAAATCACGCTCCAAAACGTAAGTGTGTGCAACAAGAAAATGTTCTCGGAGGATAGTCAACAAAAAATGACGTCCGCACAAGGTTACAGCGCGCGGCCATCGTAGACTTTGGTAGTAAAATAATTATCACTTTATAATGTGTTTATTACTTAATTTAATGGTAATTACCGATGATACGATATTCGTTGTTTCTTTTTGACCTTCGTATAATGATTTTTGCAGCCTTTCACAACAAACTACATATTTATCACAAGATTCACAAGACCATCTCTCGGCCACAGACAACTGTCGACTAAGGAGCGTTGGCCCTAAAATTACGATTTTAGGGCCAACGCGCGGGTGCCATTTTTTTGAGTGGGAGGCCCTGTCCTTACGCTAGTAATATATATGTCAATGCCTAAGATTTAAAGTATCATGTCACGTCCTCACACCTGTAATCAAAGAAAAATAAAGATTATATACTTTTCATCACGAGTATCACAACCCATCCCGTCCCCACTGCTGGGGCACGGGCCTCTCGGGAAAATATTTCATAAAATTACATGGAGTATATATGGGTAAAATTATTCGTCATATTTGGCAACACTAACCTGTAGTCGCTGCAACTCGTTCTTCCAATTTTTCAAACGGAATTAAAGTCGCCTGAATACGTTATTCTTCCAGCATAAAAGCCAATATATATAGTACTACTTTTCTTGCATCACATTACAGCGCTTTTGGCAGTATTTCACCCAGAAAATCACAAAACAAATTAAATAACGTAGCGTCAGCTTCTTCGCAGAAATTGACAACTCAAATAACGCACAGAGTATGAAATGATGTTTGACAATGACGTCTCGTTAGTACACATTTTGACCACCGGAACAGATAAGATTGTGGCACTATAGGGCCCAAATAGGTTATACCTAATCTGTTTATCTAGTTTCTCAACTGGGAACGTCAAGTTAAACAGAACTTGGGTATGGAATGTGGCATGTAGAAATGAGTAAAACGCAGGTATTTTTGTACTGAACTTTTATTTTACACCAGGCACAATAAAACACACAACGTCCATGAAATCTATCAGGGCAGTGTTGCCAACGAACAAAAAACTTTATATCTAAAACTATTTAAACTTTAGAATAAGTATTACATTGTTTCAACACCTTCCCTCAATGTAATACTTACATTAATACAGTAACTAATCTTGACTCTACATTCATTCTTAAACTTTGACTCTACTCTACACATGACTCTACTATACTTTAATTCTTTAAACCACACATAAAACAAAATTTTAATAATGATTCTTTTCTCAAGGGCTTTGTGAACATGTCAGCAATTTGATCTTCAGATTTAACATACATTAATTTCAACTTCTCTCTCTTAACTAACTCTTTTACAAAATGAAATCTTATATCTACATGTTTAAGCCTCTTAAAACTATCACTGCTCGCTGCCATCATTGCGGATTGATTATCACACATTATGTTCAAAGGGCATACATTTTTAATATTAAAATCATCTAACATGTTTATAAGCCAACACGCCTCACTAGCCGCTACACTCATAGCTACATATTCAGACTCAGTTGATGACAATGATACTGAACACTGCTTCTTACTACTCCATGAAACTAAGCAGTTTTTGTAAAAGAATACATAGCCAGTGGTAGACTTTCTGTCTTCAACATCTCTTGCCCAGTCGGCATCTACCCATCCAACTAAAGTCTCACCACTACATACATACTCTATCTTATATGATAAGGTGTGTTTAACATACCTAAGCACTCTTTTAAGTGCTGTTAACAAAACATTATCTGCCCTATTTTGATATCTGCTTAATATCGACAAAGCTACACATAAATCTGGTCGCGTTCCACATACAGCATACATCAAACAACCAATAATTTGTCTACATAAATTCTCTGAGTTTTTGTCTAGTTTACAATTTTTAAAAATCTCTGTGCTATTTTGATCCATTGGGGTAGACATAGGCTTACAATCTTGCATATCAAATCGCTTTAAAACATTTTCTAAGTACTCTTTCTGATCTAGAGTGGTTATATTATTTTCCAAATCTTGTTTCACATTTATACCAAGGAAGTTTGACACCAGACCTAAATCCTTCATTTTAAATTCTTTGTTTAGCTTAGACTTAAGATTTGTTTTTCATCATTTCCAAAAATTAAAATATCGTCAACATAAAGTAATTATGTATTACTTTATGTTGACGATATTTTAATTAGTTTGACTGTTACTGTTACATCTCGAGTAGAAACATGAATCACATTTTGAACTAGCAAATCCTTCTTTAGTTATTACAGAATTAAACTTCTCATTCCAATATTTGGGACTTTTCTTCAAACCATACAAACTTCTATTTAATTTTACAATTCTTTCATTTTCATTACTATATGCCCCTTCAGGAAGTTTAATAAAAACATCTTCATCAATATCTCCATAAAGGAATGCTCCGGTTACATCCATTTGGTAAATAGGTAAATTCATATTAGTTGCTACAGCTATAAACAATCTAAATGTTGACATTTTGGCAACTGGGGCATAGATCTCACCTAAATTAAACATATCATTCTGCTCAAAGCCCCTAGCAACTAGCCTAGCTTTATATTGCGTTAAGTTGTTACAATTTTTTACTTTAAACACCCACTTACAACTAACACTGTTATGTCCATCATGTCCTTCACAGATTGTCCATGTCTCATTCTCTTTCAAAGTGTCCAGCTCCCTCTTCACTGCTTCCTCCCATTTACTCGCATCTTTCCTCCTCATAGCCTCCTGGTACGTAGAAGGGTACTCCATCTCTGTCGTCACATTGTTACACATATAGCGTGGATTCGGCTTCCGAGTACGCTGACCTCTCCGTACCTCTTGGTCTGGTCTCTCTGCTACTTCTTCAGCAGACTCCTCAGATGTTGCACATGGTTCATATTCACTATCAGAAGATTCTCCTGGCAACAGCCTGTCATCGCTCCCTACATTTATGTCTTGCACATTCTGCTGTATGACGGCACATTCTTCATTCACGTGTCCCTCGTAGCTTGGTTCTGACATGCCAGCCTCTACATCAAGGCTCACCAGTGGCTCTCTCTCTTCTGGAACTTCTGTCCTTTCCTTTTGTTCTATGAACACCACATCTCGTTTGGTTTCAACATCATTTTTATTTGGGAAGTAGATTCTGTAGCCTTTCACATGTTGTCCATAGCCAACCATAACTCCTTTCTCTCCTTTAGAGTCCCACTTCCTCCTCTTCTCCTTTGGTATGTGTACGAACACAGGTGTACCAAAGATCTTCAGAGTATTTATATCAAAAGTTTCTTTTGTCCACGTTTCAAATGGAGTCTTTCCTGGCTCATTACTTTTTCCCATTCTATTCAACACATATGCTGCTGTATTGATAGCTTCAGCCCATAACTTCTTAGGCATATCCTTTGAATACAGCATAGTGCGAGCTGCTTCAACGAGTGTTCTATTCTCTCTTTCTGCCTTTCCATTCTGTTCAGGTGTATATGGCACAGTAGTTTGATGCACTATGCCATGCAACTGGAACAGTTGTTTTACTTCTTTGTTTACAAATTCAAGCCCATTATCACTTCGAAAGGTCTTAACCTTATTTCCAGTTATGTTTTGAGATTGGTTTATGAATTCCTCGATACACTTCTTCACTTCGTCCTTCCCTTTCACAAAGTATACACTTCTGTAGTTTGAGTAGTCATCTTTGAGTATGACGAAGTATCTTGAACCTCCAACTGAGGTTTCTTCCATTGGTCCACAAGTGTCAGCATGAATTAATTCACAAGTTCTGCTTGTCTTTGTCTCACTCGTACTGAAGGGTAATTTATGTATCTTCCCTTCTAAACATCCCTGACACTGATCAACGTCACTATCCTGCACTTGAATGGTGTTTTTAGCAAGTACAGTTTTCACATACTGCATATTTTGATGCACTAATCTTTCGTGCCACTCGTATAACTCGGATTTTACTTGGGTAACATTTGCTGCACTATTTTTGTATCGTAAGTCCATGTAGTACATATTTCCGACGCGATTTGCAATCGCACACACTTGTTTTTGTTTATAAAACTTGCATCCGCTGTCATCTGTCAACATGACATATCCTCTGTCAGATGCACGATTCACAGAAAACAAATTCGTTTTTAGTTCAGGAACGAATAACACATTGTCTATGGTCGTATCAATCCATTCACTTCCGTTGAAAACTTGTGCTGCCACCTGTCCACGACCCAGGGCACTTATTGCAGTCCCATTTCCGACTATCACTGATTTTTGTGACAGAGTTGAATAACTTGAAAACAACTCCCGATCACAACACATGTGCTCACTTGCACCAGAGTCTACTAACCACTGCGATTGTTGAAAATGTTCATTGAATGTCTCTTGCACTACAAACGCATTACCATTGTTTTTATTTTTATTAAATCGGCATTCACTTTTAAAATGTCCCACTTTGTTGCAGTAAAAGCACTTTCGATTTGAATTATTAAAGTTCTGATGCCTATTATTAACACTTGAGCTTGCACTGTTTTGGTTATCCACTTTACTGTGGCACTCGCTTTGAAAATGTCCAAGTTTATTACATCTATAACACTTTACACTCTTTTTATCAAACCTTTTAGCCATAAAGGCTGAACTTTGATTACTTTCACTTCTTTTTTCTTTTATTCGCTCCTCTTCGACCAACAATCTTGCCACCAGATTGTCATAAGTTTGTTTGTCATCAGGCGCAGACTCCCAGGCTGATATAAAGTGGCTGAAGTCCTCCGGTAAAGACATAAGAACCTTAGTGATTACCAGCTTGTCTGAAATGTCTTCGTTCATCTGTTTGAGCTGATTCTTCATCTCCTGTACCTTTGATAGAAATACAGCCATTTCTATACCTTCCTCATACTTGTATTGAAAGAATCTTTGCTGTACAATGTGTACACTTGTCTCTGTCTTCTGCTCGTAGACACTGGCCAACTTTTTCCACATGTCCGCAGAACTGCTGCAGGTGATAATATGTAGCATCACCTCCTCCGTCATCCTTGTCACCAGGAACGTCTGAGCCTTGGCATCCTTGGACGCCCAGGCTTCCGCTGCAGTACCGGCAGCTTCGGGCTTCACTTCACGCCCCTCAACCACATCGAGGAGGCCATGACCTCGAAGCACGACCATCGTTTGAAATTTCCAAACATTCCAATTCTTTGAACCTTCCAGCTTGATTCCAGCTTGACTGCCCTCCATGGTATGCACCTTTTTTTTCCTTCCTTCTCGCCAACCTTCCTTACTCTTTGCTGCTGAGCAAGTATTTTCCTTCTCGGCGCACGCGTCGAAAATGGCCGCCGGCCGTGACGCCGATATTTAAACTTTTAGCGAAAAGTATCCTTCCCTGGTTTTACTCAAGTCTCGAAACAGTTGTGGTATGATACGGCCTGGGCCCATAACCTGTAGAAATGAGTAAAACGCAGGTATTTTTGTACTGAACTTTTATTTTACACCAGGCACAATAAAACACACAACGTCCATGAAATCTATCAGGGCAGTGTTGCCAACGAACAAAAAACTTTATATCTAAAACTATTTAAACTTTAGAATAAGTATTACATTGTTTCAACATGGCACCTGTATTTTTTGGTTCGCACTAAGGCAAGTTATAATAATAGGGTACGTTGTAAAAGCAAACCCAATGACGACATAACAAATGTCTGTAATACCGATTGCCGGAGTTACTTGGGGTCACTTTACGTTGCAAGAAATGATATTTCAAAATGCCGATACGCTTAACTAGACTCTATCTCGTGGTATTCTCTTGAACTATCGTAACGTTCATGACAGCTCTAGTTTGTTCTTTTTTTGTAAATCTAGAGTAACCCTCGTGCAGAATGGATGGATGAGCCGCGAGGTACCAACTTTGTTTTGGTAACAAGTTAGTTCTGCTGTGGATGTTCTCTGTTTGTTCCCGCAGTTACTGCGTCGCTACTTTGAGTTTGAGTTGCTTACGTTACATTAACTAGTGCCGAGATTAACCACGAATCTTGACGTAGATATGTCCGTAATTGTTAAGTTTGCAGGATCTCTATCTAAATCTGTAATCTCAAAAACGCCGAATGTAAATTTGTTTCATTTGTGGTTACTTAAATTTATGTTTAATGCCAGTAATTAATATGAAATTATAATATACTTACATACAAATCTACCGCAGTTCTGAATTAACACTTGTATGGAGCAGCCATAATTCATTTTCTCGGGCATCTGAACACACTCCGAGGTGGTTGTAAATTCCCAGAATTAATTAAAATTACAGCGTCGACGTTCCAGGTACCACTATCTTACCTCTTCGATCCGGCGAGTTTAACATAAAACCGCAGTTTGCAATAAATCACTTTCAAACACTCCGCTGAAACTTGCGCAGTTGTGACGTCACACAATACTGAAGTCTGAAGACCTGCACGGATAGTTTCACTTTTAAACTTCCACCAACTGATTCACAAACTTTGCCAATTCTACAGAAACTCCAAATTACGAATTCTAGAAAATGACGTGTTTCTGAGGTGGTTTTCAGTCGCCAACTCTAAAACCAACATGAAAATAATTTCTCAGTGTAAACATAGAGAGTGTTCAGCTTGTCTAAAACTAGGATTTTGAATGTTCAAAATAAAAGTGGAGTTATGTGCAGAAGATAAATAAAGTGTTCAATCTAACCCTGCCGCTTCACAATGAATCTCTCTCAGGATTTATGACCTCCGCTCCTGGATTTATATCCACCTGAGTTGTCCTGAGGTGATTCCTTTTATTGTTTCTCAATAAATTCCTACATCGCTCTAGAACGCGGATAAACACACAGTAAAACAGGTTTATTTCCTCCAGATTCCAGTATTAAACATATAAACCAATCGTCCTTCAACTCTATGAACCGATGAACTTATGCAATACGTATAAACTTGTGTCAGTATAAAGCATGGAATTTCATCAGTTCTAGTGCTGTTGTTTAGTACCTATGCCTGCTATCTCATTGGCAATGACAACTTTTAGACTCTTTAAACCTTATTACATTTATTAATGGAAATAACCTATCTCTTTCCCCCGCAGACGTTCAGTACATTTTGACCATTCCTGACATACATAATTATGCTTCTATATTCCACCACATTCTTATTCCATCTATCTAACCACTTAATTAATACTTCTAATCAATACCTATCTCCTGAAGCTATGTATACATATTACATAGCATAAGCCCTTTAACCCCCAGTTGACTTCTGACTCTACCCATCTCCCTCCCCCGGGCCTGCAGCACATCCTGACATACATAAATGTGTAAATAAATATAAATATGTGGGGACATCTCACACACGGCCATCCGACCCCAAGCTAGGCAGAACCTGTGTTATGGGTGTCGGACAGCTGATATATCTACACAAATACATAGATAGATAGATACTAAATATAAATATCCATATATATACATACACCCAAGACCCGAGTACAAATATCTGTCTTTAAACAAATATCTGCCCCAGCCGGGAATCGAACCCGGGACCTTCGGCTCAGTAGTCAGGGTCACTAACCACTACGCCATTCGGTCGTCATACATGAAATGAATTTCCCTTAATCCTCTCTTCATTTATATATAGCTATGTATAGCTACTTGACTTAACTCTTAACTCTACCCATCTCTTTCCCTCTCGTAGGCGTGCAGCACTTGAAATGACTTTCCTCTTATACCTATAGCCACTTGATTATACCCATCTCTCTCCCCCAGGCGTGCAATACATCCGCGACTGTCCCGCGCAGCCGCGCCTGCCAGTCTACATGGTGGTGGGCGGCGCGGCGGGCGGCGCGGCCGTGGCGTGGCTGCTGTGGGCGCAGCTCGCGTCGCGCGGCGCGCACGCGCAGGCCTCCATACCGGAGCGCGTGCTCGCGTATACGCTCACGCTGTTTCTTATCACCTGGTGAGTGGGGTTAGGGAGGTTATTGCAGGTGGCGAGTATGGAAGAAGCCGTGGTAAAGTATTAACTATTATTGAGAGGTCACTCTCAGCTCGTTCTTTGTCAGGGTAAAGTAAGTTACCCTAGGCACACATATGGTCAATCTTTTCACCATGGTGATGACTACTAGTCCAACTATGCTGTTTATGATTGACTAGAGTAAACATCTTCGCTGAATTGTTTGGTAACGTTTTGGTTGGCTTCAACATGTTATAAATGTCACAATATATTATTATTATGCATGGAACCGTATCAGAAATGCAATACCGTATTTGTGAGTAAAGTTTCCAATTCAAGCTATTATAATAATAGTTCCTAGTATCTGGGTCCAGGCAATCCCGGTCTACATGAAACTCGGTAGAAAATCAAACTATAAATTATTCCAACATATTAAATAGGAGCTTCCAACTTCGCCCGCAGTGACGCCTGTCGAGTTGAAGTACTAAATAGACAGTAAGCCAAAAACTTTTGTGACTCTTCGGCTCTTCGGGTACGGCCTGAAGTTTCAGGTTACATGTTTATGAAGTGTTCTTCAGTTACTCTCTGAAGCACTACTTGATGTAGACTTATGGATATAACCAACAGAAATGTATTTTATTTAGGTGCACATGACCTAATTCTGGACTGTTTCCATCATAAATGGCAAGAAATTCATGAAAAGAAGCAACATATTATTTTATTTCATAACAATAGTATTTATTATATTTTACAGAAATAACAAAACAGAGTGTATTTCCAAAACAAACAAACCTGAGCCAGCTTTTATCCTGAAATTTGAATGGAATTCATAAAGCATTTCGAGTACATATTTCAAACTACAACACAAAGCTTTATTGGGAACCGAGGTTCACGGCAGAGGCTTACCGATATTATCGACGTGCGTCGGTACAATACCGCTGTCTGTTTATTTAAATCTTCCAAAGATAGGAAAGAATCAAATAGATTGTGGGCGAGGGTCAACCAAAACCTTTACTTAAAGGATTGGATGCGATTCCAATCGGACAATCCATTCAATGTAGCACGAGTGGGTAGTAATGATTTTTGGATAGATGTCGTAGTGTTTTGTTTGATGGAGCTGAATGTAAATGTTACATGGATCAATAAAAGTCGTGTTATGTTGTGTACGTCGACTATAGAGGTATGTGTATTGTGGTATTGTAACATCAAAGCAAAATGCACCAACACAAATAGAAATGTTGAAAGCTTATAGGTTTTCACTGCTATTAGGTAGGTTATTTAAAAGTTGAATGATAAATTAATAATTATCGAACGAATGGCATAGTGGTTAGTGACTCTAACTGATGTGACAAAGATACATGGTTCGATGTTAGTAAAAAAACACAGAAAGTTGTGTTGCGTTAAGTATTCTGTGTAAATATTATGCAAATAATGTAATTGGGTTTTTGGTAAAATAAACTTATTTGTATTTGTGTTGTGTGATATTCCCAACCCGACTTCCAAGTGTGTAAATTACGGCAAGATCCCTGCAGTCTTGGAAAAGGCCTAAGTCTTTTTCAGGCTATGTTTTTCATTTATTATTTACCATTAACTACAGGAATATAGTATATGGTACATAGGTATTTATAGTACGTCCTCGACAAGTAGTGTATCCACGTGTGAGGCACGAGTGCGCGGCGAGATCGCTCCATTGTTCGCGCGGCGACGCCTCTATTGAGCACTGCGGAGCTGAGGGATATGTATTGAGTTTGTATTATTTATTACTTACTTATGTGTTACCTGTTTGAGGGGGATAATGTACCTATTTATGTAATATTTGTGTGTGAGGCATCAAAGATAATTTAAATACTGATGTGGAGGCTAGATTATAGAGTCAGTCTAGTAATATACATGTATAAGTCAATGGAGTCAGTAAGATGGCTGAGTGATGCTAATGACTTGTTGTCTAATGATTAAAATACTTAGGCATTCAAGTCAACCAAAGAATGGAATAACGTTTGTAAACTCATAAAAATGCTCCAGTTCAACCAACTACATTCTCCTTCCCATTTTCCACGTGCATTTTAAAGTAGGGCAACAATAAATCCGTCCCGAAATTTGATAAAACCCCCGGCGCAACACAATCCCCTGCTAAAGAACGGATTAAGTGTCATGTCACAAGTGTGACACGGCTGCGAGCGGCGACACTGGCAACACTGGCGGCTGATCCCAAACTAAAACAATTTGTAGCAGCATAATGCGCGCTCTGTTGACGACACAGATTAACAGCTGTTTGCAGCTACAGCTGGGAGGATATCCGGGGAACTAAGCGGTTCCAAAGCGATATGCTACAGCAGGCAGTAAGGTAATTGTAAATAGGTAGATGTGCATCACATCACTTATTTTAGAAGGTGCTGTCTCAATCTTCATTATTAGGGTTATACTTAGCGAGCAAGCCATTTCCCATCTTTCGGGAATCTTCTTTCAACATCTTTCATGATGTTTCTATTTCCAATGCGCCTCTTCAAGAAGAGGCATCAAGATTAATCAAGAGGTAATCAAGATTACTTACCGAAACTCTAACAGAACTTTGGACGGTTTTATTCAAACGTAGTAGGTATAATATTGGAGCTATAGATTCTGTTTCGGCTCGCTGATGGCGCGCTGCCAGGTGGTCCGGAATCAGGCTCTGAGCTGCAGTAATTAAGCTCGCAGTCGTGCTGAATCCGGCATTAACATTCGACAGCTTAATGGAGCTTTAAAGGCTTTTGGAACAATCGCGATGGCTTTTTTGGATATTTATATGAAGTTGAGCACTTAATAGCCCTTTGGCTCACCTTTCGGAATATGCACTTAGTGAGAATATGAGTTTTCTATTTTGGGAATACAATAGGTGAAGCCTACCGATCGGGTTGTGTGTAATAATATTTATGTTCCATACATCTTCTATATCTATATCTGACGCACGCATGGCCAATCAGTAATCTGAATTCGATAAAAAACCCTAGTTCAGTCCACTTGTTTGTCACCGACACGCACAGAAGGCAAGCCATACTGCTAAGTGCTAACAATGACCCGTGCTTCTAAAAACTTGTTTTCTCAACATCTGATTTCTGACCTACAATAACCTCAAAAACATCCCTAATCCCTCAGGTTTGGCTTCGGCAACTACTGGACGCTGGGAATCATGTGGCCGGACTACGCGCCGACGCTGTTCGAGCCGAACCAGTGGTGCCACCGCTCGCTGTACGTGTTCGCGCTGGCCTCGCTCGGCCTCGTGTGGGCCGTGCTCGCGGCGCTCGCGCTCGCGCTCGCCGCGCTCGTCGTGTGCCAGGTGAGAACCAGTGGTGTAGTGTGCCAGGTGAGAACCAGTGGTGTAGTGTGCCAGGTGAGAACCAGTGGTGTAGTGTGCCAGGTGAGAACCAGTGGTGTAGTGTGCCAGGTGAGAACCAGTGTAGTAGTGTGCCAGGTGAGAACCAGTGTTGTAGTGTGCCAGGTGAGAACCAGTGGTGTAGTGTGCCAGGTGAGAACCAGTGGTGTAGTGTGCCAGGTGAGAACCAGTGTAGTAGTGTGCCAGGTGAGAACCAGTGTTGTAGTGTGCCAGGTGAGAACCAGTGGTGTAGTGTGCCAGGTGAGAACCAGTGGTGTAGTGTGCCAGGTGAGAACCAGTGGTGTAGTGTGCCAGGTGAGAATCAGTGGGACCCTGGATGTCGGCGACAGACACCTCATCTGACTGGCTAATCCTTTCACATTGTTGAAGAACGCTAGAACAAAGTTCGGACAAATTACTACTTACATTCTTGACGAAAGTCGACAAAAACTACTACCCATTCGGAAAGAAGATGGGCTTCTATATTCTAGGAGAAAAACGGGGCAAGAACCTCGAGAGCTAGTACGGGGCGAATTTAAGACGTAACAAGAGTTTCGCATCACGCTCACTCACATCACGTAGCCTCAAGAGTGAGCGCGACGGAGAACTTTTGTCACGTCTTAATAGCGCCCCGCGGGCCAGGTCTGGCACTAACTGTGTGTTGTGGTGCAGGTGTTCGGGTGCGGGTGGCTGGGCCCGCCGCGCTACAAGTAGCAGCGGCGCAGCGTCGTGCTGGAGCTGTGGCACCGCAACATGAACAACACCATGGACGTGGCGGGCGCGCTGCTGCCCTTCACGCACCTGGCGCGCCCCGATCTCTCCGTCCCGCTCTCCGAGCGAGCGAGACAGGTGATCCCCGAGATCCGCGAGCCGCACGAACACACGCCCGTGAAGGAGACGGAGCTAGCGCGCTCGAGGCCCGCGGCCTGATTGTTGTGGGTCGTGCGCAGCAAAAAGCACGTCCACTTCGAGAGCACGGACAAGGTGTACTACTTCTGAGTGCGTGACGTCAGTGTTGTGACGTCACAGTTCCGTCGACGCTTAGTTTTAATGTAGGATAGGCTGATTTAATTGCTGTATGTTCTTTAAATGACAACGAAAGTTAAGGTTAAGTTGGTTTAACTGTAAGTTTAACAAGTAGGAGGTTTTTGCTATTTTTTGTAAATTATATGCATTCTGAAATTTAACTTGTCGTAGAAGTGGTAGATGGTTGTATACATAAAGTAATTTATAAATTTCACATTGATAGAGTTATGGGCACAAATGATTTTGATTGTGTAGATAAAATATAGTAGATAATTCATATTTATGTGAGGAAACCATGTAATCTTTTGTGATAAGTATATTTGTCGTCAAATACTTATATAAAATGCGAGTAAACAGATCCCGGCAGGCCTCGCCGGGTCGTCGGGTTCGCGTCGCGGACGAAATTGCATGGATCAGGCTTTAATAGGAAACAATCTATGAAAATCAATATTTTTGTATGAAGTTGGATATAAATTGGCGTATATTTTGGTGTGCTTTCAAGTGTTCCTTGCTCTTTAATAATATTGTGACTTGTAAAGTTGTAACTTCGCTTATCTTATTTTAAATTTGTTAATTTAAAATTTGAAAACTTGATATCTGTCGATCATGGTGAACTATTCACCCACGAGATGTAGGTACTTATATAAATATTAATTTTGTACTCGATGCAGTATAAATAGGCTCACCTGCTTGTTTTATTTATACAATATTAATGTCGCGGAACAAAGCAAACTAAAACATATCACTTTTTAAGTTTTACCTATGACCTACATAATATATTATTATGACTATGGATTTTTGACACGGAACATTTAAAATTACTTATACAAAATTAAATACAAACAATATTTAAACATTGACCAATTTTCAATGATATTTTAATTTGTACGATGGAAAATCAAGAACCAAAAATAATTCCGTATAAGTATGTAATTATCTTGTACTACTATTCATATTGTGCAATGTCTATAGAATTTATTGTAATCATAATATAAAATATATATGAAGTAATCATAACTTCATTGAAAAAATCTAAAACCAGTGAAAGTTGGTGTAGAAATGTGCCCTCGCCTTCCCCGTATGGGATTATTGGCATCTGGCGTGTTTACTACTACTACACCGGGTAAGGAGTGAATTGAAGAAATGAATGAAATGAAATAGTTTTATTTGCACGAAAAGTGGAATGAATGAATTATAAAGTGGGAAGAGTAGTCTAACAGTGTGCTGGATTGTAAATAACATCTACAACTTACTACATAATACGTAGAGGTATATAAAATATAGTAGGTAATAATATTATTTTCGGTAATATTTGAAAAAGTTTAAAAATTTAGGAAATATTTGAATTGCATGTAAATGGAATTGGGAACATAGCTTACTATAATTTGTATGAATGTATTTAGGATAGTTTTGTATGCGTTCCTAGAGTCACCCTCACTACATCAAACCACTGCATATCATGTATCTCCAAGGTGGAATGAATACAAAACAATATAATTATCATGTTTGGATCCTTCGAATGTAATGCCTCATTGCGGGGTACCTCCCGTACTCGCAGGCCACTGATGGCATATAGTGAACTTTATCTTTATCGTATAACCTCTATCATAATATTATAATGCACAAAGTTATGGCACAAGTTTATTTGTATTATACCACTTATTTAAATAAAAAGATAAATTGTTGAAATATGTTTATAAATTTCTTATCTGGATATACCGTGGCCATTATATTAATGTCTTTATACGTTTCCATTAATTTCTTGTAAAAAAATATCCTTATATTATTAAAATTGATATACTTATATCCATGTAGATCAAATTTATCAAAATTGTAGAAATATCATACTTAAATATAATAAAATTCTAGTTATAAAATAAACAAACTTAACTAAATTGTAAATGTATTATAATTAGTGCCTATTCTAACTTCAGACCACATATAATGTGTTTGAGGATCATTATATCACTATCTCGATAAAATATAAAAATATTAAATGTCCATATAATGATGAATATTATATAGCTATTTTGTAAAATTAATGTTTGTAATCTATTTATTAATTGTAAGAGCAAAGAAAATACAATTATCATAAAGACTAAGATAAAATGAAACATTAGAGTTTTTAGATGCTTTAAGTAAAAGTAAATGTACTTATATGAATTTTTAAGTTGACATTTTTAAAGATACATTTCGTGTATTTATTGTAAAGAAACGAATAAAATAAATGTTTTCTGAATAAATGTAAAACTGGTATAATTTAGTCTCTCCTCGAAGTTTCCTCTATTGAATGAATGAAAATCACCATAAACAATACAATATTACTGAAACCATACAAGCATTAATTAGACAGAGAGTAACTAGTGATAGGCACTGCGTAGGTACAAAAAATATTGAGACTACGGCGTGCTACGGCGGCGGTGGCGTAGCAAAGCTTTCTTGCTACGGGCGGCGGCGTAGCATCGCCGTAGCCGATATTGCTACGGCACGGCGTAGCAGGCAGCTACGGCACGGCGTAGCAGGCAGCTACGGCACGGCGTAGCAGGCAGCTACGGCACGGCGTAGCAGGCAGCTACGAAAGCGCTATAAATAAATAGTCTCTCGACATGATTGAAACAACTTCAATATCAATACCACTGCTAGAAGGATCCATAAAAGTATGCAAACAGAAAGGTACACAAACTGGGGAAATACATACCAATTAGTTCTGTAACTGAGACGCTCGGTGGTTGTTGGAGCGACTCGCGGCGGAACCCGAGCCTGTTGCGCGGAGCAAACCCAGCCCCCACTAGCATTTATAAAAGATTCCACAACAACATGAAAAAATCTTGTTTAAAAGTAATTTATTGTTTTATCTCTTACTGTTAGTTATTTTAGATTTTCCAGTTGGGTCTTAGATGAGCCAATATAGAGTAGGTAAATTAAAATGTATAATTATATATTACGTAGGTCTAAACAATAATATACAAATATATATTTTTTCTCATTGCACGTTACAAAAACCTGTAAAGCGACGTGTGTAGTGTACCGTCCGCCGCCCTCCCGTTTGCACAGAGGCAGCGGCGCGGGCGAGCAAGGTTAACGACTCAACCAAGTTAATGCTCACTAATAAAATTTACACTTTATAATAACACTTAAAGTATAAAATTATATTATAAACGAGTTTTTTTATGTAGGTATACTGAATGTTTTTTTATGAAACATCTTGTCAATTTAACACATTAAGCAAATAAAGTAACACTTAATAAAAACCTTGTTAATAATATTTGGTATTATTTTCACACAAAGACAACACTATAAATTGAATGACTTGTCCTTAGTGTATAAAAATATTTTTATCTCAACTTAACGAACAGTATTATTAGTAAGTTGTAGCTAAGCTTCAGCTTAAAGACGAATTTGTTACAAAAAAGATCCGTGTTTTCTCTCCGACAGACTAAACTGTGACAAAAAACGACACAAAAGAAGATGTTTCTGAGACGCAGCCTTCGTTAGAGAACAAAAACAGATTACACAAACAGAGAATAAAACCTTTCTCTTTTTCTTAATTTGCAGCTGCGACTGACGGCTAAATGGTAGAAAATAAATGGAATAAATGAATAATCAATGGAAATGATGTGCCTTTACATTAACGCTGAAACAAAACACTAGTAGGTATATAGTAGGTAGGTATATAGCTTTCAGGTAAATCAGCCATACACTTCATACCTCTCATGTAATTTGAATACGAATACAAGGATACGTCCAATATGTTAAATAACTCTCCATATTACTTTAAAATTCTTTCGTACTATTCTGTGGTAAAACTGGGTTTAGTTTAGTAGGTAGGTATGTAAGTAAATATTATTAAGGTGCACAAGACTCTACAAGTGACGCATCAACTTTACCACTATATACGCCCAGTGTACCCTGGGCAGTCAGCGACTGAAAAATGATCTGACTGGGTAATCTTCTCACCTCAGTGGCAAACCCTAGTCCAGCCGGTGTTTGTCAGCGATACGCTAAGAAATGAATAATGGTACCCACGGCAGCTACTCGAAGCAGAGTACTTCGCTTAATTACACTGAAATATACAACAATATAATGAAATCAAACCTTATAATTAGTCTTTTTTACAGTAACAAAGTTGTGTAGGTATGAAATTAAAAATCATTTAGGCAGACGAAGAGGCAGCAAAGCGAATATCTCATTAATCCCCGACTCGGCTCGGCATATATTAATTAAGGTCCAAATAACGAACCTTTCTTCAGATAATTACTCGGCCACATGCTATTTCATTATTACCTGACCTTAAACCTGATTACGGTGATCCCTTTCCAGAATTTATAAAATTAATGAGCTGAAAAAATATTTTTCAGCGAGTAAAATTTATAGGTACTTACTTATACTGATATATTCTGCCGTAAAGATGATAATGATGACGTAGATGTACATTTAATTTAAGTAAGCATAATTACATCCAATGAAACTGCAACGGTATCATTTATAAATAATCCTGTTAATATTTTGTGGATTCATATCTCATTGAGTACCTACCTAAATTACACAGTCATAAACAACCATTAACAAACTTGTGATCATAAATTCAGAACAAAATAGCGGGTAATTTACACCCGCCCACAAACAGCCCTAAACGTGACGCTCGCAGATCTTGATAGAAAACAACCGACGATTTTATTTAATTACGTCTAAACCACGCAACTTTTTAAATAATCCCCGAGTTACCAAGTTGCCAGTTTCCTTCAGATCGGTATCGCAGAGGGACGCACGTGAGTTCTCGTGTCGCGCCGCTCTAGCGCAATAAGGAGGTACAACTGAAAGTTAAACTTACGAAGTTCCGTGTGGTAATATGAGTAAGTACATGCTTTGTACAGTAAGGTTTCTGTTCTTGCAAACAGGCTATGCTATACAAATATGTTTCGCAAGTTGCATCAACAGTATTTGCGAGGAGACTGTACCAAGCTTTATTGTTGTCCGTGTTACCAACCCGCCTGCTTACCTACTAGTTGGGTTCTATATGCATGATTGAACGGTTTGACTGCAGAGTCAAACTAGAGTTCAAAATACCAGGGTTTTTGGTTATGGTTTAACTGATGTCTGCTGGTGTAGGAAGTGTCAGTGACTGTACCCAGGTCGACGGCCTCATGGTGACAGGTTATAAAGTTATCATTACTGTAATTTGGTCGGGAAATGTTATGTTGGCAACTGTTATTATTTTGTTTCAGTAATTTTGTATGGTGGTATAGGTAAGCTTTATAAACTACCACCATTTACTGAACTTATTCAGTCTGTTTTTATTATTGTAACGAGTTTACTATTTAGGAAAACAAACGTATCTAACTGTTGTTTCTTGTACTTACTGAGTTATCATGTCGGGAAGGCAGAGGTCCATTTGATCAAGCTTTTATTTATTTATTTATTTATTTATAAGATTCGCCAACAAAGATTACATTACATTCATGCTTAATAAAAAAATCACAGTTTGATGATAAATGCATCTTCAATAACAGGCGAATACAGCATGCATTATAAGTAATAATTAAATTAAATTGTTAAAATTAAAGCACTAATAATTTACAATTAAGTTATAACAAAGTATAATTCATTGAAACAATTATATTAGAATAGCATTAAATTGGCAATTAATAATTGAATTTACATTGAAATTAACAGATTGATTAAAAATAATTATTGATTAAATAAAATAAATATAGGTATATGATCATTTAAAATAATATGGAGCTTTGAACCTGAGACTGCAACAACCGCATCAGTTCCTTTTTGAAAACTGGAAGCCTCTGAGATATGCAAATATCCGTTCCTTTGGCAATTGAATTAAAAGATCTACACATCCTGTTTAGTGGAGAAAATTGCCCTAAATTTGTGTTGCTTTTTTTAATATGGAAAAGCAGGTATTTATTTTTTCTCGGTAAACGTACAGGTATTGCTATTTGTAATTTGGCTAGTAGTGTCGGTGCATCTATCAATCCGTTTACCAACTTGTGCAAGAAAATAATATCTGCCACCTTTCTACGTAAAGATAAAGATTGCATGTGAAAATATTCTAGTCTCTCTTTGTAGCTTTGAAGTTTCTTTGCAAGGCCATAACGGTAACTTAAGTGCCACAGAAACCTTTTTTGTACACTCTCAATTCTTTTTTCATACACAGCGTAGTGTGGATTCCACACTGGACTGCAGTATTCCAAACAACTACGTACTAAAGAATTAAAGAGAACTAGCCTAGCTGAAACACTTTTGAAGTCCTTTGTATTTCTGATTATGAAGCCCAACATTTTAAAGCCGCGATTCACTATACACTCTACATGTTTGTTAAATTGTAGCTTACTATCCAGTGCCATACCTAGATCCCTGATTTCAACCACATTTTTCAAAGGGGAGTCTTTTATGTAGTATGTATGAGGTATGCAATTTTGCCTACATCGCGAAAACATCATGTGATAACATTTAGATGTGTTTAAGGGCATGCCATTTACATCACACCACTCAACCAGACGACTTAAATCACTCTGAAGTTCATCATTGCTTTCCAACGACAATATGGGCTTCACTATTTTCAGGTCATCGGCAAAAAGGTAGAAAGTTGTGTGTTGAAAACAAAGGGGAAGATCGTTTATGAAAACATTGAAAAGTAATGGGCCTAGGTGTGATCCTTGCGGAACCCCAGATACGGCTTCAAATGAATACGATGAATAACCATTTATTACCACTTTAGAATTTCGACCATGGAGATAAGATCCTAGCCAGGACAGCAAACTACCCCCTACACCCAGGCTTTCGAGTTTTCCTAACAGAATAGAATAGTTCACCCGATCGAAAGCTTTGCTAAAATCCGTGTAAATAGCACTAGTACTTATTCGAGAGTCAACAGCCTGCGAAACTTCATCCACAAAGTCCACCATATTAGTACAGGTAGATCTCGCCTTCATGAAGCCATGTTGACTATTTGATAGAAGAGGCCTAACATGATAAAACAAAATTTTGTGTATAAGTTTTTCAAAAACTTTGGCAACTACTGATAATATTGATATAGGACGGTAATCTGTAACTGAACTTTTATCACCGGCTTTAAAAAGCGGGATTACTCTAGCTTCCTTCCAAACCGTAGGGAATACTCCAGACTGTAAAGACGCGTTGTATATTAATTGAAGGGGATAACTAAGCGCCCGAGCACAATTCTTAACAAAAATTGCCGGTAAGCCATCCGCTCCAGCACCCTTGGCGTGGTCCAATCTTTTTAAAGCCAAAAAGACTTCTGAATAATTAAATGATGCAGTGGTTATGCAGTTATTGCTTATTCATATATTTATTTCAGGTATTCTATGTGTTTCGATATTTATTCATACTTTGATTGCACAGTTTACAAAAGTAGATACATGTACAATCAGGTAGACTCAATGCCAAGAGCATTCTCTACCAGTCAACCTGCAGGAGGTGCAGGAGCAGATATTCATTGAAATTCACGCTGAATTAGTTTCAGTGGCTCCCGGCGGTGTACAGACAACGCAATAGCGCTGGCAACTTCCCTGGAACCACACGGACTAACCGCCGCCGCCCACGCGATACAAACCATAAATTAGTCACGGAAATGTGATCCGTATTGTCGATAGCTATAGGTGGTACAGTCGGCTGTGCGTGGGCGCGCCATTGTTGTTGTTGCCTGGCCGAGAATCAAGTTTGTAAAGACTTTTTAAGGTTTTGATTTTGAATGATAGCAGAAAGTATTTTCAAGAAACAGGTGTTTCTAACTACAATATTTTTTTATTTGAATTTAAAAGTAGGTTTATTTTAAAACAATAAGAGTTTCGAAAGAAACTAAATTTGTTTTTAGGTGGGCATTTAAATGAAATAAAGTTACAAGTTATAAAGCCATATTAGTTGTTTTTCAGTGAATATGAAGAAAAACATGTCAGATTTGCAAGTAAAAAGAATACACGTTTAGTATTCGATTGGAATCAATGCAAATCACCTCAACGGCGAATTTCCATACATCACTCTTCAATTTCCATCTCTCCAGAATAAATTCGCTTTCACGCATTCACATTTCAAGAAAAGGTTAAGGTCACAGTTGGTGTGTGGACGAAACTTGTTATCGACAGTATTTTGTGACACTGTACTTTAACTAATATATAGGTACTTACATAATGATAAAGTCAGATGGTATAAAAAAATACTTCGGTATTTCTTTATGTAGTAGATCTGTAGGTACCTAACTACCTACCTATAATTAAGTCAGAAATCGATGACAGTTATTTTATTTACTGTCGACGGCGCTATAAAAGGTGAGGCAGTTCTATGGGAATATTTAAAGCTGTCGCGTGAATAAAACCTTTTCACTAAAACGATAGAAGTTACATATAAAACTTTAAAAAAAATATGGCTACAATAAGACTCCGACGGAGAAGCCTAACTGATGATTATGTTTAAGAAACCCATAATAAAACTAAAATAAAAAAAAAACTAAATAGATTACCGTTTCTAAATATACATAGATACATACCCAGATACTTCATAGGTCCACCCTTCTTTTACGTCTTGTTCGTTTTTCCCTCATTCGAGGTAAAAACTGGAAATGAAGTACCAGGCGATCAGAGACAGCTAAGAGTATAAGTTGCGAACATGTGGCCGCGCCCCGCCCCGCCGCGCCCTCACCCCCGCAGCATCTCACCACGAGTGGCCAACTCAACGACTCGACTAAACTCGAAAGGGAACAAATCTGAAGGAGGTTCGTAACATTTGCTACAGACTACAGACCCTTTTCGCTGAAGGAAAAACGTGTTTTTTTATACTTAATTATAACCGCTTTTTTAACAGTTGGTAAGTGCTAAAGTTTTTCCAAAACGTTAAATAGGTCATATCTGCTTGGCAGCATTGAATAAGAACAAAATAGACTCCTTTATGAAAGATTGATTTATTGAGTAAGTATATACCGATATATTGTATAGATTCGCTATTCAGCTGGCATCATTAAGTTGGGAAAACTTAACAATAGCAGAAATGCTTAAGAACTTTCATAAAAGTCAAGCAAGAGAGTTGAGTTGAACACACCTACTTTCCGAGTATAATAATTTCCAATTGAGTTAGTTCTCGATAAATTTCTACTTGTTTAGTTAGAGCTTTGTATTATAATACTATTGACTTAGTTTAAATCGTGTAGAGAACGGCAACTAGGTAGGTACCTACTTTATTGTAAATGAATTTCATCATCACGTTCTTTACTATTTTAGCCAAGGGAGCCTGCCCTTGACCGTGAAGAAGCTGTATCAGTGTTAATGATAATGATGTCGTTTATGCTGCGTCCCTAGTGGTCAAAACGTATCTTTAGCAATTCGCAGCTTTACGCACACCTAGTTACAAGCAAGCCATTAATAATAACATTAATAATCATAAGTTAGCTAGCACAATATGGTCTAGTAATCAGTGTGTGAACTAATCAACATTAATTTGTTGTTCAACAGAAAACCCTTTCCTTCATCTGCACCTCTACCCTTCTCCGGCGCCTTATTCCAGCTCATGCAGCGATACACAAACAGACGTGTGATGGATGGAGCTCTCAGCGGATCGACGTGCGGTGAAGGATTGCTGTAAATAATGATGGATGGAGGCGCGCTCCCACCGCCCACTCTGGAATATTGCCGCCGCCGCCGCCGCCGCTCCATCACTGCAGCTCTTTAACGTCATCAAACTCATCATAACTAAAGGTAAGCGTCCACTTTTCAGCATCATACGCAACGGACGCATCGCATTCAGTATTCTTTGTAAGATCATTCACACAAGTGTGTCCACTTCATCGGCATTGCCGACGCCTTTTCTCCACAGATTTATACATCAAATTCAGCATCTCGTTTATAAATTCAAATACCTATCTAGAATTGAAATCCTTAAAGAAAATATCCTGAAATTTCCACATTAAAATCTCTTATGAAAATCGCAGATGATGATAATAATAGATAGCAATAACATGATTATAGCGTCATCTTACTCTGGTTAAACATCTCCAATCTACATAGGTACATAGATCAGCCGGAAATTGTTATGTACCCGCAGCGGAAGTGGCGCGTCAGAGACACGTCCTGAACTGAGTGAGCCTCGGCGACAGCTAGGTTTGACAGAAGTGGAGCATCTGAAGGGTGCCTGTAAGATATTGCTCTTAGTGGTAAGGCTAGTTCGTAAGTAATATCAAGTCTAGTTAGTTTTAATTTCAAGCTCTAATAAAGTAATGACTTATGTTCTAATCTATTGTTAAGACACAATATAATGGTGACGACTTCTAGACTGTAGACTATAGAGTTGGACGTAGAATGAGGCCATTCACTGTGAATAAAACAGGGACTTTTGTTTTCGTATGCTGAAATATTATCTACTGCATAGATATATTATGAGTACCTAAACCTGTAACAAAGTATTGACCTACTAGCCTGTTTCCTGCCTCTGTTACACAATTATTCTGATTCCCCGCGATCCCCGGGGACGCGTGCAACAGCTAGCTCAAATGAGATAGACATTATTATGAGCAGCAAAACCACAATTTACCTAATAGCAACAAAAGTGATTACCTGAACTAGGCCATGCCGCGATGAACTTTGAATGTATTTAACTAGGAATGGCTTCACTGCGGAGGCTCTCTCTATTGCATTTGCATTTTATGTCTCGAACGCTATTTGTATGCACGCGCGGGGAACGACCTGGGGGGTTACTCTATACGGACAAAAAACGAACGTACAAGAATTGTTGTACAATCGGCACGTTTAATACAATGACATAGAGGCGGGGATCGCGCAGCAGCGCTCCCAAACTTCGTTTTTCGTCGTAAAGAGTGACCCCCCTGGCCGTCTATTGGCTCATTCTCCTGCTATCGTTATCGCTTTAAATCTGAATATAGATGTTTAATCTTATAGCGGGTTAACCAAAACGATCGAAAATTATATGTAGGTACTAAGTTCGACTATGGTATTTAATTTAATAACAGAGTTAGTGATAGCAACGATGGAGAAATGTCATGTTGTTTGTGCTCTTGTTTATTGGAATGAGCGAATCATATTTTATGTTTCCATGGAAGCTTTCGTCCACTAGAGAGACAAAGATATTATAATGAATTGTTACTTCAGAACCAAGTGCCGTCAACATTGAACTCCTTTTACTTTAAATGTGTTTCTTACTTCACTACCCATTACGTACTATTTTACCGAATCGTTCAACCATTCAACAAGTTCGGAAAACTCCAAGTAAATATTTAACCTGATGTAGGTAAATTCAGTAACAGATTACTGGATGTATCTACATGGCATGAATTATTCATGACATCCATACAATTTATTCCGGCGGGAACCAATATACTGGGCACATACAATATTCATGCATCTGATACGATTAGGGCTTACATTAGGGAGAGCGCACCTTCTAGGCGCCTATTCTGTGAACAGTTACAATCCACAGCTCCATACATCGGGTGCATAAAAGGAGCCTCGAGTGACGTATCACATGTACTACTTATTCCCAATCTCCGTTCTGGAGCAAAGGGCCACAATGAAAGGGCCACTCTTTACGATCTTGAGCCAGCTCAGAGACATCCGCCCAAGACATCCCGCCCTGGCCTATTTCCTTCTTGACTGAGTGCTGCCATGTCTCTCGCGGTCTGCCGAGTAGGTTTAGCCTTAGGTTTCCGCCCTCTGGATGCCCTATCAGTGCTTCCTTAGGGACGTATTTATCACCTATATACTTTCGGCGCATCTGGGTGGTCACCGACCGCAGGTAATCTGACTGCCTAGAATCTAATCCTTTCAATGTGGTGACGGTGATGGTAGTTTAAAATAAATAAGAACTTGACTTTTGTTATGTAACCTAATTCTTGACACAGAATTAATGATACAGATTGATTTCATATCAATTCGCTGGCCTAGGCAACATAGCCCATACTACATATACTTATAGTTTGTATAGGCAAATGCAGATACAATCGCGATGGCGGGTGGTGTGGTGTGTAGTTTGTGTTGTGTGCGGGTAGAAAGTTCAATTTCCGGCCTGATCCTCAAGTCACGGAAGATGCCGCCATTTGTACATCATCACCGGCAATGTAGATAGAGTTTACTTATGTTGTTGTTCATGTTATAAACTAAAATGACATAATATTATTATATACACTCGTAGTCAATAAAGAGTTCCAGTGGCAATAGCACCCAATCACTTCTAAAGGGAAAAGGTTTTTTACAGCGCATCAGAATAACCCCAATTAAAACACAAAGAAACAATGAGTTCATTTTAAAGTAAATTAATTATTAGGAAGCAAATAAAACAAAATAACATTTCTTAACAATCTACCCAGGCCCTGTCCTGTCCGTATCTACAAACGTAAACCACAAACCGTTATCAGTAACGATAGCGTAAAAGATTAAGGTACCGTTATTAAAGACGCAAAATGGTCCGTATTGGGTAATTGGTCGAACCTGATCACACACTAATCCGAATTTTAAAATGATTACAGTTGAACTTTTGTGTATCATGGCTACCACGAAAATATAAAACAGCTTCTCAATACATTCTGGTTGAGTATATAAACAGAGTGGAAAACCCAAAAGCGCCATAAAGGGGCAGTACCTTAAATCCTTTAATAGCAGATTTTCCAAATTCCTGTGTTTTTAAAAGAAACAACACTGAATGAATATGTTTGATAGATAAGCAACGTTACTTGGGCTCCCTACGCACAGGCCATAGGAGGAGGCTTAGCGCCTAGCGCCTTGCGAGTCTCCAAGCGAGTAGCTCAGTAAAACGAACGTTCTAGAATCTTCGTGAACGGCGGCATTGAGTGCGCCAAGGAAACCTCCTGCCTGTGCGGACGTAGCCTTAGGGATTGTTAATTATTATTAACGATTAATGAACTATTGGTTGGAAAAATTATCAACAAACTTAAATCTAATGCACTCGGATGTGACGGCATATCATTGGCTATGATTATGCTGACGCTACCGCGAACCTTAGATATTATCACTTTTATAATCAACTACTCTATTCAAACTTCTACATTTCCGGATCCGTGGAAAATTTCCCTGGTCAGTCCTATACCTAAAGTACCTACTCCGAGTCAATACAAAGACCTACGTCCGATTAGCTTGCTATCATGTATGTCAAAGATCCTGGAAAAAGCAGTATATAACCAAATGTCACACTACCTGGAGGTAAATGGAATTCTGCCTGATGTACAGTCCGGTTTTCGTCGAGGCCGCAGCACCTCTACTGCCCTCATTGACGTTGTAGATAATATACTGGCCTCCGCGGACAAAGGTATGTCCACCATTCTCACTTTGTTGGATTTTTCCCGCGCTTTTGACACTATCAATGTTCCGCTACTAATCGCAAAGTTGACATACTACGGTTTCGACGCTAATACAGTCAAATGGTTTTACAGCTACCTAGATCAACGCTCTCAAATAGTTAAGCTGAGGAAATGCGATGGCAATACAGTTGCTTCTGCTGAGTATCCAGTATCCAGAGGAGTCCCGCAAGGATCCACTTTAGGACCACTGTTATTTATCCTTTACGCTAGCGATATCACTAACGAGATTGTAAATTGCAAATACCACATCTATGCTGATGACCTACAATTATATCTATCAGGACCCCCATCTGACGTTAACAATACTTGTGATCTTATAAACCATGACTTGGATCGTATTTCAACTTGGTCGAACAAAAATTTTTTAAAGCTAAACCCTGACAAATCAAAATATATTGTAATCGGCACAAGGAAACAAGTTCAAACTACTAATAACAATAACCCTAATATAAAAATAGCAGGAGTAGATATTGAACAGGTAACCGAAGCTCGTAACTTAGGCCTAACATTCGACAATTATTTACGGTTTGAAAAACACGTAACTGAAATGGTCAAAAACTGCTTCTTCAGACTTAAGACACTTTATAAAATTAGACGTTACATTGATGTTAATCTGCGAATACAGTTATGTGAGTCGCTTGTTCTTTCCAAATTAAATTATGCTGACACTGTATATGGCCCATGCCTTTTAAGAAAAACTGATAAACTACTGCAAAGGGTACAAAACGCCTGTATTAGATTTTGTATGGACATCCCCCCCCGCTCCCATGTTACTCCTTATCTCAACTCTTGCGGGCTACTGAAGGTAGCCGCCAGACAGCGGCTGCACCTTGCTGCGCTTCTGTTTGGAGTTATAAAGTACAAATCACCCCAGTACCTATTCAACAAACTTGCATGGTCACGCGACTATCACTCAATTAATACTAGGGCGTCCACTTATCTGATGGTCACACCGAAGCACAAAACCGCTCTGTTTCGCCACTCGTTCCGTTATGCAGCCAGCTTCATATGGAACACGCTGAGACCACCCCTTCGTGACCTGAAATCAATTACCACTTTTAAGTATCGGTACAGAATGATCCTACTTGAAGAACAACGAAAAGGGCCATATGAAGTTATACCTACTTCATAAGTATTCACGCACAGCAAGGCTCGGTGTTCCGTGGCTGTGACTCGGCTCCAGACTGCTTAGCTGCAGGCTGCACGAGGTGGATGGACCATCACCTGAGCATCATAACATCTGGTTTTTCTGGATTTCTTTTTCTGTTGGTCTGCTGCTTAAATTGCCCCTGAAAAAAATTATTAAATATTTAATTCTATTTTATTTTCTATATTAATATAAAATATTGTTATAATATAATGATTTCTACTATAATTATATGACCACACTGCTCACACCTATATTGTATTGTTTACACCTACTATTACATCTTATTATTCCTATCTTCGTCATTACATATAACGTCATTCATATACCTACTTTTAATTTCTGTGTATTGACTTTATTGCACCACAATAATAAATAATACAATTTAACTTACCTCTTTTTTGGGTCGACGCTGCCTTAATATCATAATGAAACGAACTTTAGGCATTTATGTATCACTAGTATTCACCTATCCACTGGTGTTTAATGTTAGTTGTTGCCTGTTGCTAGCTGTTCGTGGGGTGCTCGGTATCCGGGCGTATGTGCGCGGGCGCCGCCTCGTCCCGTTATCTACGCACGGCTGGCGGGATGACGCGGGCACACTGAACGGGTCGCGCCCGGATACTGAAAAAATATTTTATGCCTCTGCAGGCTTATACCTCTCTGTGGCTTATACCTACCTTCATAATACTCGTAATATAATGTATTCGCGGTATCCGGACCGGCTACCTACTTACGTACTTTTTATGTAACTCTTATTATATTATGTTATGCATTTATATTGTACCTATTCTATTATTTATGGTTTATTTATAAACTTAGTATTATGCGTCTTATTATTTATAAATATCTATTTTTACTTAATGTACCTACTTATATCTACTTATACACCAACCTAGCTTACTCAAATATACACACATTCCACACATACACACACACACACACAACACAACACAACCCATCCTAATTAAGTACCTCGCGTTCGTGACTGAGGTCACAACTCTTAGGGCCAGCTGAAAACCAGCGCTGTGGCCTCCTGGGCACAGCACACGCTGAGCTGGTGCCTTTTTGACGCTCTGGACAGCAACCGTGCTTGTTTGTATTATTTTCTGTTTTTTTCTTTTCATATAAATTATTTGTAGTATTCTTTTTTTCTTTTTGTTTCTGTTTTTTATTGTTCAGTGTGTCAAATAAATGTTTCTTTCTTTCTTTCTTTCTTAATTGCTAATGTGCCGGTGGTACTTACTCCCGAGTCCATGTTATTCTGTTGGTTAGGCAATGTTGGTCCGCATTAAATAAAATGTAATTTAAATAGCGAGTACCTATGTAACCTGTCTGTGTGCACCCCGGCAAGTAGGTCAGCGGCATCGATCAGCCATCAGCCGCGCGGCGTCCGGGACCGCTGCCCCGGACGCTATGAGTGTACGGGATTATCAATTGCATGGAATTTCACCAGGTTTCCATCAGGTTGTGTTTGTTAAACATTTATTTATTTAAACCTATCATTACAGCTAGTCCAAGTGACCAGTTTCGGTTAAAATGAATTAAAATTATACTAAGGCACAATAAACAATTCCTATTGAATTCGACCAGAGAACAGTGAAGCAAATCCAAGTCTCTGCAATATGCATAAAAGAAGGCCTTAAAACGATAAATGCAAGACTGATAATGAAGAAGCAGTTGCAGAGAAACTACGTGTAGATTTTCATGAACGTACAATGACCTATAAGATTACTTATCTACGCATTTAGGTAAATCGCTTGTAATATGGGCATAATACATCGATAAACACGGTAATTATTTTCTCTAAAACACATGACCTCGTTTTGAGGAAGAAAAGTAAAGTGACGGTGACTCTTGCTCTTGAGCGTATCCATTTGAATCAAGTGCTAATACGTGCATAAAAGAAGCTGCAAAAAAAGACTTTCAAAGTTCCATAATGTAGTAATGTAATAAGGCACAATAGAAAATACAAGGGTTTCGTACTCGATACGATACGCTGAAAGGGCAAGCGTAGTAATGGCACAAGAAACGAACATACCAAGCTTTCACAATTATAGGCCGTGTGTTCAACTAAATTCAACTTGGTATTAAAAAGCTCTACTGATTTTGCCACATCAACAGAATGAGAACAGCCCTACAGCGGGTGCGTCGCGAGGGTCGTTGAGTTATCAAATACGGTTCAAGAGACTCGCCGGAGTTCAAGATGTTTGTCAGCGATTCCTCGAGGTTTGAGGTTCATTTCGATACTTGCTGAAAAAATGCCACGTGGCTGATTTTGTGTAGGTTAAACAGCGGTTTTTATGGCTTAGGGGTTGACTGAATTTATTCAAATAGCATCATGTTTTAATTATTATTCACCTCTAACAGTTATCAACAAGAAATACAATTAAATATTAAGTAGGTAGTTATGTATTATTAACACATAGAACAATAAAAATCATATAAATTCATATCATATTGTAAATATTATTGAGACTTGAAGTGAAAAGATTAAATATTTAACTTTATTTTATTGCCAAATCAAAGCAAGAAGTATTCCTTCAATAAGTTTAGTAAAACTGAAAATGTTTCAGCCTCAACACAAGTTGCAATGAATGGCAGCGCTCCGATTATAATATGACGAACCCCGAGGGTCGGCCACACAGTCATCAATTAATACGCATGCATACTCGTATTTGTTTCAGGAGTGCACTGCGGCGCTCAATTACAATCAGTGAAATTCAATCGAGTTGCCAAAATGTCAATGAATCGTTCAGGTAAATGAGAGTAGTTATTGTCGGGATGCCCCGATTCGATTCATCACGTGATTCGCAACGCTAATGGTATTCGGTACTCATTGATATGGGATATGAGGAGATAATGTTACTACTTGTAGATGATGTTACTACTTGCAACGCGGACTCGGGCGTAACCTCTACTCATGGGCCCACATATAAAAATTCAGGTCAGTAAAAATTTGACCAAATGAATTATATAGATTTTACTGATTATGAGCAGAACTATTATTTATTAGGTACCTACCTGAGACAAAAATTCTGCTATGTTATAATTTTTTTTTATTGCTGCCATCTTAATTAGTACCTACACCTACCTTCCATCAATGTTTATTTTAATTGTTAAAAAGCTATAGTAGGACCACAGATTATTATGCATGTGTGTTTATTCCTTTGTTTCTAGTATTTAACAAAAATGCATAAACTTGTGTTTTTAATAAATAAATGGTTGATTATTATAATAAAATATCATTCAAATTATGCATTAAGCTGATGAATTAATTTAATGTACTTTTTAGTTATAAGTAGTAGGCATGTACTCAAAGTACCTATCTAACCCATTAGACAAGTATATATATGTAGGTTAGTACTTACTAGCTCCATGCTCTAAGTAGAAAAGAAAATCTATACAATTTCATAAGCAAAATAACTTTTATTCCACTCGTGAACTGTTGGTAAGTTATTCACGATGAAAAAATATTCAAAAACTCTCGTGACGTTATAACTTTGCGAAAGTTGTTAAAATAAATGTTCATGTCATTAAAAACTCTCAAATTTTCTTAGACGACTAAAGTTATGCCCTTTTTATTATTTTATTTAAAATACTTGTCGAATTTTAGCCTAAAATTTCAGGAAGTCAGAACTTTTATCTATTATTTCTGCTTTTTCACAGTAGATTGCAAAATCCTTACTGGTGAATTGTCGTGGTGTCGTGGTGTTCAACCGGGTACCGGCCTAATGTCGGTGTTCAGGTTCTCATAAATCAAACTACTAAACCAGGACCCAATTATGTTCATCACGTTTTTCTCATAAAACGGTATTATTTTCCACTTAATTACTACAGAGTGCACTTAAACTGCAGTTAGGTATAATGAATAATGACCTGAACTTTCGCTATGAGCTTAATGGTCCGCCCAGACCCAACCGAAGCTCTTTAAACTGTGAGCTTCAAGCTGAGGAGCCTGAGAACCCAGATGATTGAAGTTTGTTTGACGTCGTCATTTATTGTTGTTTATTGTTGATATACCGTGCCTCGTACATGTGACTGGTATGTATAAGTTTTTTTGCAAAGTTATTGTAATGTTAGTGGGAAAACATAAGTAGCGAATTACTGAAAGAGCCAACCTATGGCCTGACTCTCTAATATTTTTGGAAGATTTAGGTACCTGTACAGTAATGTACATTGAACAGTAAAAAAAATATTCAATCACTTAAACTATACTTATTTATAAAACACGTTTCTCGCGAGTGTGTAAGCGCGGCGGGTGGCGCGGGACGCGGGGGTGCGATTTAATGCCGGAGTGAGCTTGGAAATTAATGAAGTCACATTTTACGACTAAACGCTGAGCGGTTGACTTTCTGACCTCATGAGATTACAAACTAGACTTTAATTACTCACAGGATTCTCAGAATAATTTTACATGTGGAGTAGGTATACTGATTATACTGAAGAAACTCATTTGTCTTGGCGCTTGCTTCACAATATCTGGCTAAGTGCAGCGTAGACGTATAAGTACTTAAGTTTGTATGGTTTTTGTTAAGATAAAATGAAGCTTTGAAACCAAGTTGATGAAACCAACTGAAAATAATATACCTAGATGCCTACGTAAATACTTAGGTACCTTATCAGATATACGGAATTTAAAATTAACTAGGTAGATCACAAGACCTATCTTTACTTTATCTACGTAGTTCACATAAAATTGTAAAGTACATCAATTTTAACTTTTATTGACATCAACATTTTGTATTTTATCAGTGTATTCCGACAAGCTCTATTCCCTCTCCACACACACTCACACAACAAGAGGCTTCTTATTCAACACAATATTTGTCGTGGACATTTTCTTTGTTTTTATATTCTGAACGTGATTGTTCTACATATTTCGAAAGAGCATTGTTTATGCGGAGCTCCGGAGGGAATCCCTCGTCAGTATTCTTTAGCATAATACTTGAATTTTTCAGCGGACTCAAGTTTGTATAGGAATATAGTCACCGCCGGGCAGTGGCACTGTGTGGAACGCAAACAATTTCACTAGAAACTTCTCTCAGGAATATTTCTTCCAAACTCTTGTGCTTAT
Organism: Plutella xylostella; assembly: GCF_932276165.1. Lineage (NCBI taxonomy): Eukaryota > Metazoa > Arthropoda > Insecta > Lepidoptera > Plutellidae > Plutella > Plutella xylostella. The sequence goes on along the minus strand of NC_064003.1, from coordinate 11,424,970 downwards.
GTTTTTCGTCGTCTGTTAAGAAGATCGTCGGCTAGATGCATACCAGAGTCATGTTGGAAATCAATTTATCGATGATAGTTCAGCAGGGAATCGGTTTCCAGTGATGGCTATTTGACAGAACCTTATGTGACTTTATAGAAGAGAATCAGGCATGTTGGTTCAGGTGCATAAAGTATGACATACTGCTACAGTATGTGTCAAGTGTTGGTTTGAATAATTTTCACTGACAACAAGTTTTCCTATTATATACAACGCACCAGCCGTAGCGTTACTATGACGGTGGAAGTATGGAGTTGACAAATACAGAAACGGAAACTTTTATCTTCATCTTGGAGAACTCCACCGCCGATGCTACGAAGTTTTGAATAAAATATAAAGCATACATAAGCTGCTTTAACCCTTGCATACAATAAAAACTCAGTGGAAAGTGCACATATCCACTCACATAATAGAATAGTAGATGGGACGGGGCACTTAGCTCAAGAATAAGGGAAGGAAATTCCATTTCCTCTGCCACTAGCGCCTCTCTCCATTCTGTACAGATTTTAATTTAGAAATGGGATTGAATTTCCTCTTTTTTATAAAAAAATATACCTATTTATAATTATGTTATGTATTTACTTATGATAAATATTATTGGTGTAGTTTTGTATCTCTTTTTAAGCCGTTGTTTTAAAGTTAAAAAAATATTAATTTTTAAGTACCTACCTACCATACAACTTCGTAAGTTGACTCAAAACTTTTTATTTTTCTGAACCATTTCTCCTTCTTAGGCTGTAAACAAGTATTTCTTGAAGTTAAAAGTCACAATAACCGCGAATAAATAATATCATTAATAATCCGAATGTTCCGTCGGTGGGAAGTGGAGTTCTTATAAATAAAATATGATAATACGGCGCAGTTTGTACCCGCCGGCGTCTTCCACTCTGACCTATATTATTGATACTTGTACCACTTCGGACTGGGAGTTATTCTCAGTCACATCATTAGGTGCATAATTAGTAATATTATTTTATATTATAGTATTTTATCAATCTGCGCCATTATAAATTTATTTATAGGTACTTAACATACTATATGAAAAAGTGTTAGCTGAAACCGCTGCAAATAAATTAAAATTATACCTATATTTATTATTCCACCAATTTTGAATAAAATTGGTCTACAGCACAACCTCGGTAGTCATCGACTGACAACTAACCCAACTGGCTGATCCTTTCACCTATCCATTGTCTCTGGAGAGGCCCCAGAAAACCATATCCTCATCCTTCAATTCCTTCACCAAACATTATGAAGTCAGCATAATCGCACAAAGTTTACTATTTTACCATCAAATTAGTCACCGTGAGTGAAATTCCGCGGGTCTGACGAGGATACCGGCGCATACCCTTCCACTGCCGCCCCCCGCGCCCCGCACCCCTCACCGCGCCCCGCACCCCGCGCCGCGCCCTGCGAGCCCTGGAGGGTTACTCTATACTGACGAAAAACGAACGAACGAGAGCTGTCGTGCAATCGGCACGTTTAGTACAACGAGATAGAGTCGTGGCCCGCGCAGCAGTGCTCCGAAACTTAGTTTTTCGTTATATAGAGTGACCCCCCTGTGCCTGGTGAGTTGGGATCGTGTTGGAATTTTTATCTCATTGACCCGCTACTCGCCTCGGACGATGGCGAATAGCTTCCTCCGTCTATTGCCGGGGTTATTCTGCAGCTCTAAGGGAATGATGTTGAACTGGTTCAGGCTACACCGTCACTGTAAGATGCAGAATAGCACTACAGTTACGCCACTACCCTACTAAAGTTACATTATTGGGCGACTATGTTTCATGTAATAATAGAATAACCGTCAACAATAATACAATTAAATATTTATGGATAAAGAAAATCTTTCTGTTGCTTATTGAAAAATCGCTTTTCCAGTATTTTTTTCATTCATAGTTTGGTACTGAAATTAATTTTATTAAAAGATTCTATTGTGTTATAAAGCACGAGGCCAAAAAAATGCATAAGTACTTATCTAATTTTATTCAAGCATAAATTTTGCAATCAAAAAACTTTATTTCTAACTCTTAGAATATCTGATTGAGATTTTTTGTTTCAATAGTATTCAAATCCAATAATGGTACCCACATCACATAGCTATAGCATAATGAACTTATCCCTTATCCTCCCCTTATCACGCTTTGCAAACCAAATCTGAGAGGTTTTGCTTGTCCGATGTCCGACTGCTAAAGGTTAGAAAAAGGTCGCGGCGAATCAGAAATAGAGGATTTTGTATCGTTGAATGAATTTGCAAATGACATAGATGGGTATCTAACGTATTTAACTAAATATTATTTTTAAATAACTTATATAGGTACCTACATGTAGATATAAAAATAGTGGTAGGTACAAATATATATCTTCCAACATATTTTAAAAAGTACTTTTGTAATATTCATATTGTATGTTTATTATATTGATTATAAAAACGTATCGACTAAAAAACCTAAATAAAAATAATAAAAAAACATTTGAGATATGGAAATTATATTTATTGGAATTTAACCCTTCGAAGTATTCAAATACCTATAAATATTCTGTATCAAAATATAAAACAAATAAAATTTTAAACAATCCAATGCATCTTTCCATGATGACCCAAATAATCCTCTTTAATCATATCCGATGCCCGTTCCCCGATCATCATGACGGGTGCGTTGGTGTTGCCGCTCGGCAACGCGGGCATGACACTCGCGTCCACCACGCGCAGGCGATGGACGCCGAACACTCGTAGCCGCTCGTCCACCACGCGGCCCATCGCGCACGTGCCCGACTGGTGGTAGATGGTGCGAGCCATCATCAGGCTGTAGCACTCCCAGTACGCGTCGCTACCGAACACATACTTCTCGCACTGCGGCAAGTCCAGCCTCACCACTTCTGAACCAGCCTTTTTAAAATACTCAGTTTCAGTTAAAGGCAAGATCCTTTTGATAGCTTCTCGTATTATAACAAGATCCTCCGGCTCAGAGAGGTAAGCGAGGTAAATTTCTGGAATCGTGTTTATACCGACGCCGGTGGTGAAGACTCGGCCTCGAGATTTGGGGTGAAGTAGCGTGACGCACATGAGGTAGATCTCGTGGTCCAGGTTAGCTCTCACGAGAGATGCAACGACCTCGTCGTTGTAGTTGAAGGAATCTCTGAGGACCCCGGGGACTCCTGGAGATGACTGGTTGAAGTAGAACGGAGTTATCTGCGAATCAGGTTTGGTGGTGTCATTTACTGAGTAGAAGCCATTGAGTCTTGGGTATGGATGATAGTCTAGTGTAACTTTCGGGCCAGGGTTCTTCCGGTCCTTGTAAACTGTGGGCGCTCCCGTGAACCCGACAGGCACGATGAGGTGGTCCTCAAGGTTCAGTCCTACTGGAAGATCTGCTACTTCATCAACGTTTAACCGTTGTAAATCTTCTCGAGGACCAATTCCAGATGCCAGTAGCAATCTGGGATTATCTAAAGAACCTGCTGACACGATGACTTCTTTCTTGGCAAAGTATTGAACAAACTTATTGTCTTGGAACACTTCCACGCCCCTTGCAACTTTGTGATCGTCGATAATTATTTTCGAAGCGTAAGCATTTTTGAGTATAAAAAGATTTTTCCTTTTTCTGACTGGTACTAGGTACGCTTCTGCGGTGCTGGATCTCACACCTGGTGGTTTGGAATTAGTGAAGTAACATCTGGAGAATCCAAACTGAGTGGGGCCGTTGTAATCGAGTATTCTTTTGATACCGATTTCATCAACAGCGTCTAGTAGGACGTCCCATGTATCATAAACATTAGGATCAATGCTTTGCTGTTTTGTAACTTTGACTGGTCCATGAGTGTTGTGGTATTTGGAGTATATTGGGTCATTCATTATTTCATCGTCCTGGAGGTGTTCGCTTTTCAGGAAGTAGTGAAATACTGTGTTCCAGTCCCAGCCTTTGAAGCCCATTCTCGCCCAGCCGTCGTAGTCTTCCGGATTACCCCTGAAATCATAAAATACTTAATTAAATTGCCTCAATGAGTCAACCAGGATAGCAGAAACACAGAAGTATTTCCAGTACCTAACGTAGATCATAGAGTTGATGCTGCTGGACCCGCCAAGCATCTTCCCTCGAGTGAGCGGGATGCGCCCCGGCGTCCGCTGCGCCTGCGCAGAGTATCCGTCGTCCAGGGAATAGTAGTCCCAGTCGTAGGGACTGTGAACTAGGTCTCCTAGGAGACCGGGGACCTGAAAACATATACGAGTATTATTAAGAACATTATTTTGTTACTTATTCTTTATACATTGTGAGGCTTTCAGAATTGATGTGTATCAATTTTATGTGTTTGGTGCCTATTTTCACTCACCACGCTAGCCTCAGGAGGGTCCCCGCCAGCCTCCAACAGTAGAACACGCCACTCTTTCTCTTCCGTCAGTCTGTTCGCCAAGACAGCGCCAGCTGACCCCGCGCCCACTATTATGAAGTCAAAACTGTCGCCATCTGCAAAAGAATCAGCTTTTTAATGTGTATGCACAATAGAGAGTTACAATTAACGTGTCCTACGGTATTAGTTTGATCGATGGGTTCCATTAAATCAGATGGTATGCGAGCTAGTTTCTAAATTTTCATCGCAGTTTTTACACTCAAATATTTTTCGTGTAGGTATGTAGTTCTATGTAGAAGGTCACACAAACAAGTTGGTACACAGGAACCTGTCAAACTAGGTAATTGTCAAGAACACCACCCACCGTGCACTCTACTGCGCGCGTCCGGGGGCCACTCCAGCACGCGGCCCACCGGCCCCGACACAATGTAGTACAACCCCACCGCGTACACCAGACGGAACGTCGTCAGCACACTCGGCGACATGCTCACGATTACACCACCCTGTTGCGGCTAGTGACACTTTTGTAACACCCTGTATTACTGACACTACCGGAATGACTTGCACATTCGGAGAGACAGTTGTTTTAAGACACCGAAGAATGGGGTACACTTATTTCCAAATTATTGAACAGAAACACAAGTAGAAATCATGATGGTCTGATAAATAGGAACGAAATTAACAGCTGCAATGGCCTGGAAATTTCAGTGAAGAGCCAAGACCTAACATTAACTGGAAATCGTTTCAAAATGATTCAGTATTAGTTGAAATTGGGGATGCGTGGAAATGTAAAAATTACGAGGTTAAGTTTAGGTAATTAATTTAAATATTCATAAATAATAAAGTAATTACGGTATAAATCGATTGCGATAGGAAATGCATAACTAAAATTGATAAAAGTGATAAATTATAAAACAATAAAAACTATTACGAAAGTAACATGCAAACTACACTGCGGAACCATGTTTATAATCACTTGATAGTTATAAAAATAATGATAATTGTGTTGAGTTTTTACGTGAAGGATATTCAAGATCGTGGCTTCATTAGCACAAGGTAACACACATGCCCAGTGAAGCGGGACTGCTCCGGTGAAGATAGTCGATACTCGGCTGTTGTTATGATGTCGTGCCACAGTATGTGATCATATGCATTTTATATCTATAGTTATGTTCTGTTAGTTGAGGGCCAACATGGCTGAAATATTTTTATTTTGTTGGTAGACATGAGTGTGTAATTCTCAATAATACAGAATGACACAAAAAGTTTTGTCATCATTCATTCTTATTACAAAAAAAAAAAAAAAACACGCACTCACGCCTTGTACTAATGTACTCCCTTGCGGGGTAGGCAGAGGTGCATTGCTGCACCCACTTTTCGCCAGAGTGTTATGTTAGTCCCAATGTAATAGGGGCGGGCCTATTGCCATTTTACGGGCACATCCAAGACCCGAGAACAAATATCTGTGTTTAAACAAATATCTGCCCCAGCCGGGAATCTAACCCGGGACCATCGGCGCAGTAGTCAGGGTCACTAATCACTACGCCATTCGGTCGTCCTAACCACTACGCCAGTCGGTCGTCATTCTTATTACAGTTTTTACATAAATAGATAACTTTCATGTTTTTTTCAAGAATATAGCATATATTTATCTTTTACAAAGTATAATTATTATACACTCTACTCTAATCTCAACTACTACAACTCCTTGCTCAGCTTGTATTCACAGCTGAACATTGGCCAAGGAGACACGCTGCCCCAGCCTTCCTCACCCACCACCTGTCCGATGAATGTACCTACTCTCTACTCTATTGTGGTGCAGAGAAATTTAAATCAGATAGATTGATATTACTTCAATAGTTAATAAAAATAAATAAATATGATAGTTCATGATAGAATAAACGGAAACTAATTCAGTCCGAAAAAAAATTACTGTGACCATTTTGACCATGACCTGGGTCCGAGTACTTAATTGGAACAGGGTAGGATCAGTAAATACCATAAATAGATAATTGTGTTTGTATTTAGCCTAACCTAGTATTAAGATACATTGTTACTCACACTTAGGACTATAATATGTATAAGGTAAAAATGGTCACAATGAAAAAATGTCTTTCATCATTAATCTTTGTATTTTTCAGTGTGATCAGTTTATATCTTATGCAGACTTATCCTGGGATAACTTATAGAATGTTGTATAAAATACATTATTATATATTTAACATGACTGAAATGACAGTAGGTATCCATTTTGAAGAAAAACATAAAAAACAAGTATAAACATTTTTTAAGTCTCATTTTATTAAAATAACTGTACACATAATTACTATTTGGCGGGACCGCTGCTGCGAGGTCAAGTAAGTGTCTTGTGGCGTCAGTGGAATATTCTTTAATTCAACACGACATTTATTAAAACATTTAAATATCATGAAACTTTAAATAATCTTTTTTAATTAAATCCGAAGCTCTTTCGCCAATCATCATGGTTGGTACGTTAGTGTTCCCGCTGGTGAGTGTCGGCATCACACTCGCGTCTACCACCCTCAGCCGAGCCACGCCGAACACCCTCAGGTCTTTGTCCACCACTTGACCCATGGCGCACGTGCTGGCCTGGTGCCACACCGTCCGGCCCAGGTACCGGATGTAACACTCCAGGTACGGATCACTCAGGAACTCATAATGATCACAATATGGCAAATCTACCTTGACAAATTTGGAGTCTACGTGCCTGAAATATTTAGTCTGTGCCCCTAATATCCGTTTAATACCTTCACGAACGAGTACTAAATCTTCTCTGTTAGAGAGGTATCCTAAGTAGAATTCTGGATCTACGTCTTTGTCTGCACTGTGTACAATGACTCGTCCTCTGGACTTCGGGTGGAGTAGTATAATACTGACCAAAACAACTTCGTTATCTGCATTAGGATCACTTATTGATCGTATAACTTCATCATTGTAATTCAAAGAAGCATTGAGCATTGGCTGCAACGCTGAAGATTGGTTGAAATAGAATGCCTCGAATTGTATATCAGGTTTGTCGAAGTTATGAATAGAAAAGAATCCATTTAACCGAGGTTCTGGGTAATAATCTAGAGTAGTTTTTGGTAAACCATCATCAACGTTCAGTAATGAGCTGTGAGCTCCAGTGAAAAAAGTTGGAAGCCAAAAGTGATCTTGTAAGTTGTAACCTACAGGTAAATCTGATACCAGTTCAACATTCAGTCTTTCTACATCTTCATGTGTACCAATTCCTGAAGCTATAAGTAATTTTGGGTTATTTAGACTTCCAGCAGACACGATGACCTCTTTATGGGCATACAAGTTTAACTTTGTATGATCAGGGAGTTGCACTTCTACTCCTCTCGCTACATTGTCTTTGTCGATGACAATCTTGGTTGCATAAGCATATTTCAGAACGTGCAAGTTCTCTCTTTCCCGAGCTGGTACTAAGTACGACTGCGCTGTGCTCGATCTCACTCCAGGTGGTTTGGAGTGACTGAAGTAGCTGTAAGATAATCATATCTCATAATCTATAACTATAGTTCTTATTTGTTTACTTTTTTGAATAATATTTTATGTCAAGTCAGTCCGTGACTTCACCCAGGGTTCTAGCTGAAAACCAGCGCTATGGTTTATCATAGCACCAAGCTGAGCTAGAACCCGTTTCTGCACCGGGAAGCAACACCCTTGCTCATTTTCCTTTGGCTTTTTTTTATTATTTGTTTTATTATTTATTTTTTGTGTTGTTTCCGTGTGTGTGTGAAATAAATGTATTTTCTTTCTTTCTTTCTTTCTTTCTAAGAGACTCCGAATTGTTCCGGTCCGTTATAATCTATAATTTTATTGATACCAATCTCTTGGAAAGAATCAGCTATAATTTCTAGTTTGTTTGCTACATTCGGGTCAATTGTGTCTTGGACGGTGACTTTGACGGGTCCATCAGCATTGTGGTAGGGTCCGTAAACTGGATCTTTCAGTAATTCTTCCACTTGAAATTGTTCGTTTTTCAAGAAATATGGGAATACAGAGCTCCAGTCCCATCCGTCGAAACCCATTCTTGCCCAGCTGTTGTAGTCTTCTGGGTTCCCTCTGAAATAGGCCAAACGCATGTTTTTATTATAATACCTACCGCACTTAAAAAAGAAACAGCTCAAGATTATAAATAAACATTTTCTACAGGGTGTTGCAAAAACGATGTACTAAGCCGTTTTTTACCCGACTGCCGAAGAAGGATGGTAATGTTTTTTTTTAAACTCGAATTTTTAAAACTCGTAGTACAAAAGATATTCAGAATGACCTCCTTACTCAACCCCTCGGCGTAGAATACTCTTGTTGCAACACCCTGTATAATAATAGTAGAAGATAGAAGATAGAAGGAAGAAGGATATTACCTGACATAAAGCATAGCATTGATGCTGGAGGATCCGCCGAGCATCCTCCCCCGGGTGAGCGGCACGCGGCCCGGCGTGCGCTGCGCCTGCGCCGAGTAGCCGTCGTCCAGAGAGTAGTAGTCCCAGTCGAACTCGCTGTGCACCAGCGAGCCCAGCAGACCCGGCACCTGCAGGCACATGGGGGTATATTAGGTATGATTGATGTTAAAGACATGATAGAGTTACTACTGCAGTGCGATCAACAGTGTTGTCGACTTAAGTCGATAGCAGAATCACTGGAATTTGTATACGTTTTATTAGTTTCCAACGTTACTGACAGGGCCGTCGATCAAAATGTTATAAAAATTGCTATCGAATTACGCTAGCGACTTGAGTTGACAGAACTCGTGATCGAGGGTGTGGTTCGAGAGCATCGTCTATTGTAAGAACGTGAAGAGAGAGCATGAAGATGCATAGACGCATATTTTGTCACTATTTGGTCAGTATCCTCACCACACTCTCTATAGGCGGGTCCCCGCCGGCCTCCAGCAGCAGCACGCGCCACTCGCCCACTTCACTCAGTCTGCTCGCCAGCACCGCGCCCGCTGAACCAGCACCCACCACTATGAAGTCAAAACTGTCACCATCTGAAAATTTTAAACAAAATGATTGTTTTTTGTGAAGCAATCATATTATACCTAATAGCTGACGTAAAATATAATGGTCTTTATGAAAAGTGTGTATTTCATTAACTCATGACGATAAATTTAGATTACATGACTGTAAATAAATATACAAAAATCTACAAAGCCGTAGGTAAATACTAAATTGAAAGATTAAGAACTTTAACAACAATATTGTAAATCTGAAACCATAAAAATAACCACTGTGATATTTTTTTTGGTTTTTCACATTAATAAAACTATATGTTTATTTAGAATTAGGGGAAAACACAGTAGGTAAAATAAAATCATACAGGAAGAGTCAATTTACCTTGTACATAAGCATTCCTGGGCCACTCCGGCGGGTGTGCCACGGGGCCTAGCACTAGGAACAGATACCCCAACAGCTGCACCAGGCGATACGTCTGCAACATGACTGTATGAATGAGCAGTCACTTCAAATGATAATGCACCTTCTTTATATAATTACTTAATTTTATAGTTTTACTACTTTTTTTACACATTTTATAGTCAACCTAGTTAATAAAACACAGCTGTTACTAGATTGGTTACTACGCAAGTAAGCTAATTACTACTGTCAAGGATCAGTGATGAAAAATGCATGTCTAATTATTATAATTATTAGTAAGTATTATTTTATTACTGTTCATCGAATTAAACTTTCTGAGATTAGACAAGTTATATCTTGATATTGATGCTAGGAGAGATCACCAGGTGAAGTTTTCACGTCATCTCTGCTCCAAATAGTTGAGAACATTTTGAACATGATATAAGATCACATTTAAGAAATCATTCCAGTGGACCAGTTTTTCAATAATAAGCTTAGGTCTGATGGAATTTCGTTTAATATTAATGATACTGAACCATTTAAATTATTACAAAGCTTCTATAAAATTAAGAAGGTGAAAAAAACATAGGATATTAAAATCCGGCTATTATTAATTAATTTATGTCGGTTATGAGTTTATAATACAGTACTACAAACCTATTTAATAATAATTGCACACCTAATTCCCAGTTGCCATCTGAAGTAAGTACTGATGATGATCTAATAAATTAAGTAGGCAATTGATATATCAAAAAACAAGATTGTTTGTTTTGGCTTATGTTACAACTTACGAGACAAAATAAAAGAAATAAAGCATTCCTGTAATCTTGTCTTGGGAAGTAAACATGGACGGTGGGCCATGAAATACGCAGTCAGGTTATAATTTTATTATGTACCTACTTATAGACCCAACACGGAGTCTTCTACGTGCGAGTGTAGCGGGGTCACTTCGGTGATTCCGAATGGCTGATTGAAATTTTATTTATTTATTTATTTAAAATTTGCAAGCAAGTGAATTTATTACACAATGAAGGTACAATTTTGTAGGATCATAAGATCGCAGTAAGTTGTCTGCACACTTCACTAGGCAGGCCCGTGCTAAAGTGTGAAGGTTCTGTTCCGTTCCTCATTATGCTTTCTATTTTATTAATGACAACAATAATAATGTACTTATTTATTTATTTTTTACTAATTATTACATTATTATTAACATTTGTTATAGTTTTTGCTAGTTAGCTACGGAACTGAAATAATGTTGTACTTAGCTTTTTTTTAATTAATTCAGTGTTTTCTTTTTTAATGTATGGTTTTATATTACTCCTATTAGCTGTAAAAGAGCATTTCGGATCTCGTTTCATTGCCACATGCGAAAGCTGAAGCTTTATCATGTTGTCTTCGTCTGTTCGTTTACGTGAACTAAAACATCCCTAATGAGTTGTAAATTGAGATCTTGCTATTGACATTTATTCCGAATACATACCAACATGGAACGGAAAATTTATACGGCAATTCGAAAACAAAACGTAAGCATGTCTGACTGTCTGAGCTAAGTTTATTTTTATCTTTGTTTGAAGATTTTCCTATATCAATTCTTAATGTATGTAACCGTTTATTTATAAAAAGGTCCTCCTAGGAAATATTTGCCATCATTAAAATTTTAGATTATGCTAGCCACAGTTGGCATCACTTTGACCTACTTATGCAACTTTTTAAAATATATAACACATAAAAATGACAAGTGATATAGTTCCCTAGTCTAGTATATCTACACATTGGTAGCTATTCTGAAGGCGGTAATTCTAATTTTAACGCTGTCAAACTATAAATTTTGCTTGCAAAAAATGACATTTACGAGAATACTCATAGAGTCGAATTTTGAATAAAGAAATTAAGGTTTTGACAGCGTTAAAATTAGAATTTCCGCCTTCAGAATCGACATCATTGTAGTCTCTACATTGACGACACTGACTTACAGTGCACCAATGTCCGTTCATATAAGTCAGACATTCCACTTAAGGTTCAAACCCATTATAAATTATGTCGGTCATATAAAATGTATTGCAGTGACATTTGCGATGCGACCCGGCACGGCACGCTGAGTCCGACATAATGTGCTCGAACCCTTAGAAGGTAAGATTCTCACACTTATAGCACTTAATTCTATCTATTCCAGCTGCAAGCTCGGGGCGAGCCTCAGCCGGCAGTAAGTGTGACAAATTGCTGCTTTTTCACTCACTCCAATTCATCTCACTCTATTCCCCTGTCTTCTTATATGAGAAAAACTGAATGAAAACGCCCCGTGGTCTGGCCACTTTAATTCCTTGCCGCCATTTTTCAGGAAACCTGACAACCGTGAAACTTTTTATACTCCTGGGTCTTTAAAAATCACTTTAAGTTTTAGATATTTTTTGATAACTTTAAAAGCAAAATTATTAATTTCATTTCTGCATTATCATTTTCTCCAGTATCATGTACAAGGCAGTTATAAGTAAGTAATAAGAAGTGTCCTTACCTTACAAAAACAAACTTGGAGTGCAAATTATCAATTTTAAACTAATGTTGCCGTTTATTGTTACGGAGGATCGCCATTTGTGACCACTAGAGACGCTATTTTTTAAGTAAGTATACGCAAAATTTTTCGTCAGCGCAAACTACCAGACAATAGAGATACTGCAGGCACTAAGACCCAGCAACACACAAATTTAATCATAACGAGCTTTATTAATATGTGTATGGATATGACCGGTATTTTTCACGCTCTTCGCATCGCATTTATTGGCTTTCTCTTGGAATTATTAGATATAATGCGTAGGTATATTGTAGGTAGAGCCGAAATATAATTTGGTTATTACTTTACTCGTACTTACTAATGCAACATTCGATATGTTCACGTAATTTCAAAGTCAAATCTCTTGGGAAATTCTGGGAATCGCCCAGCCGCGGCTCTTTCAAATTATCGGAAATATTGGTGAGGTTTTCTTTACATAAAATAAACTTCACACAAATGGATTCCTGGCAATATATAATGTATCTGGGTAATGTATATTATGTAAACAAATTCTCCATTCCATCGCAGCCGCGGCTGTGAGGTGAGTTCTTTGCTGCTTCATTAGTGTAATAGAAAAAAAAACTAAAAGAGCGTTATTTTTCCCGTCAGCCGTATAATTATGGGAAAATACTTTTGCAACGTTCGTTTCTAGATAACTCAGATACTGGAAAAGGTGTTTTATCTATAAGGTCTGAAATTAATATTTCCAGCATTCACTATCCACGACTAGGAAACGACCAGTACCTACTAGAACATCAGTGATAATAATAAATAAGTGGGCAAGTACGGTGGAAGTTGCAAGTTTTACTAAATAAGCATGCTAATTATTTAGGGTGTTACCAAGTATCACCGCTATCACTGTATATTGGGAACTTATAATGCCTACAGATTTTCTAATGAGATTTATTTTTATTAATTAAATTTAATGATATCAATAATTTTGTACCTTAGAGTTACCTCCATATTTCCAGCAAATCTTTCATTCAGGAGACAAAGCTCAATCCACAGAGAGTCTGAGACCGATGACTGCTCTTACTACTGTCATTGCCTGGGTCTCGGGCTAACTCAATCCCCCAGTGTTGAGACTGTCTGACGTCGGACACACATTCCTGGCTCCCTATTGGATTATGCAAGGGTCTTTGAGTTTCAAGGTAGCGGTTTATCAATTCTTATTCGATTTCTCCTATTTATTAATTAGGATATAACTAGGTACAATCTTTTGCTATTTCTCATGGCACTCATGATTGGAACGAAAAAAAATCGTGGTATCATTCCACTCTTGAAGGAGGCCTATGTAGGTATTATAAACTGACTAAGAATGTGTTCAGGATTTTCAGAATACACTGTATAAACTCCATGCACGCTTTAATTTTTCAACAATCCAATTTCTCTTTACAAGAGCCCATGTTAATCCAGTTTATACGTTACCTTTCGCCTCCGAGCTTCAAACACATTTGATATTCCCATCACACGCGATTTACTTAGCGAATTGTCTATGTGAGTCAGTGTAGAGTGTGTGTGTGTGTGTGTGTGTACTGGCGCTATAATACATAGTAGGATTCAGTACTCTTAGTTCAATTCTTATTTATAAAAGTAATCTTGAGTTCTTATAACTTAAATTTAAATTAATAAAATTAATCTTGTGTTCACTAAAATGGCGCATCGAGGAATTTCAATATACCGAATAAGATTACTTTTTCTATTTTCGATGCATAAAATATAAGTCAACGCCTACCCTTGCCATTGCAACTATTTCTCACTCAAAGCATCCCCCCCCCATTCACAAGATGATTTTTCCAAACTATCCTGTTGAACGCTTATCCCACTGAAAAATGCAGAGCCCTGAAACAGGTTCGCCTGAAACATACATTTCCCCTCTGTACTATAAATCACGTCTTATACATTGTTTAAGGAGCCCGCGCCGGGACTTTCAAAGAAATTACTGCGGGGATTCACAAATTTCAAACGTTACGTTAACGTTAGGTTCACATATTAGACGGTAGTTTTATTAGAATCTTGTTGGCTATGAAATTCTCTGTTTATGCTTGTGTTTGAGTACAAAAGTGAAGTTCTTTGTAAGATCATGGTAGGTACGTGTGATTTATATTTCTGGATATGAAATAAATAATGACAAAAATTGTCAAAACTTAGTAGGTAGGTAGGTATCCGTTATTGGTTAAAATCAAATAAGAATACTGTTTTTTTTTCAAATCGATCGTAGGTAGGTACAAATTGGTATTATTCTTATTTTGTGTTTTACCTTTTAGCTTTAACTGGTCAGAAACTGAGAAAATAACTGTACATTTTCCGTCCGAAATGAAACGTCGATAACAGCATCGGCGGTTCTACACGCCGATTGTCAGTTTTGATAGTTAATGAAAAGTTACGACTGTTGCCTCCCACACAACAACAGCGCTACCGGCAACCATCGCGAAACAAACTGACGATGTATGCAATTGACAGATGAAAACTGAACATATTTCGTTTGTTTTAACTATTAAATACTGCCCGCTAAAACCTTTTATTTAATCTATTTAATATTTTACAATATTTGAAAACACATGAAGTTATTACCTCATCTTTGTCCAACAGCCAATGAAAAACAATCAAACATTCGAAACCTCTAAATAGGATGATTCTAATAGGAATACCCCTATGTAGGTGTGTCTACAGCCATTGACTGGTGGTTCCAATTCGCTAGCCGCTGGCTGAGTCGCTTCGAGCGCCCTCGACTAGATCTTGCTAGATTGAAAACCGGTACTTATTGGAGTTTTCATTATTTCTAAAGCTTTCCTATTGAAAAGCTCTTCTGTCGGTGACTGAAGAAATGAAAATGTTTGTGAAGCTAAAATGGTGTAACTCTATAGTTATAATAGTAAAATCGCGTTTCCTGCCAGCAAATCTGCTCAGCACAGTTAAAATCCAGCTTCCAAGATATCGTCTACAACACAAGCTAAGTTTACGGTATGGAGTTCATAATTATTATTATGCCTGATTACTACTGCTAGTTACTGAAAATAATACAATTTTACAACGATCGATCAGAATATAAATGTGAATATACCTAGTACGTATATAGAATTATACCTGTAAAGAAAATGTCGCTGTGTACAATTAGTAAAATCCGTCAATCCTAAACAAACATGCGACAAACTAACAATGGATCGCATAATTAAAAGTGTTCGTGACTTTGTTTCAGCGGCGCGGAGTCAAAACAACTTCTGTTACATAAAGGATAGTTCCATTATAATTTAAACTCCGAAGTTCGAATAAAGGGCTACATTTGCAATTCCGCTACCTCCTGGTAGTTTGACACTTGATTACGATTTTAGATTCAATTAATCTACCTATTTAGATTAGATTTATTACTATCATTTACTTAAACCATAGTTAAAAATACTTTGTATCAAAGATATCTAAACATGATTGTTTAAATAATTTAATCATTGGTACACACCAATTAGTAAGACCATACCAGAATGTTTATTGTTAAAACTATGTGACTATTATAGATAGTTACTATAATAATAATAATAATATCTTTATTAAGTAAAACACATTACACAGTTACTAAATAACTAAACTATACTAAGGCTAAAGTAGATGTCTCATAATAGTTATTACTAATACTAGTAATTAATGTAGGACATAATTATTATCAAATCAACCATTCCACAAAAAATATATCAAAAATCTATTCTCAATCACAAATAATAATGACAAAACACACAATGAAAATATCCGGTAATCGACATCTTTTTCCAAAAAATACAAAAGAACAGTCTCGATTTAATCCCGTATTCCCCAAAAATCTATGAAATTCACCCCAAAATCGTGGGGCTTATAGTATTTATGTGACACGCTTACGTCATCGTGATCCTATAATCAAGAGATTAGCTGATCAGATAATAACTGAGTGTCAATCAATGTTATTATGAGGTAATTGATGTGTTCACATTTTTAGCACGCGTCCACCGTATCAAATTGGAATAACGTTTAGAAAAGGATAAAAAATATTGAATTGACGATCAACTATTTTAAACATATAAGTACCTAATACCTCTATTGATTTTTGAGTATATAGAGAATTCATAACATAATAATGAAATAATTATTAATTTCTTAGTGAATACTGATGAAAATAAAACCTAACTAGTTATTATTGAAATCACTGCATCCGTTTTAGAGCTATATTCAACTGATTCGGCAAAGGCTTACGGCAAACATTAATATGGCTCAAGTAATAAATAAAGAAAGAGGTATAATTGTGGTAATACCAGGCGATGACTCGACGCTCGGTACCAGGCGCTCAAGACTGGCTGAAGCATCATTTGTTATTCTCACTTCAAGTGTTTTTGTTTAAGCAATAACATGCCTAGAACATGTTGCTTTTGAAAACTTTTACCTATATCCTTTTCAATGGTTTATGAATATTTTATTTCTAGGTAGATAAAATTATTTGATTCAATGATGAGTTGATAAGTTATAGGCTATAAAATTAAAATCATAATCACAGGACATTTTCGTTAGCTTACCATACGCACACGGCAACCTACCAAATTTTTAATGTGAATAATATTTATTATGAATTTAGTTTTTAGTATCGCAAATTCACAAAACAATCATAAACACAAGAAAACACAATGTTTAAACTTCACGAAGCGTGGTGGGCAAACTGTGATCTTATTTGAACTCAACGAACCAACTGCAAACAAACCCTTTTTGCAAATAAAATCTATTTACTCACACGAAAAGGTAAAGAATAGGTAAAGAGCTTTTTTGAGTTCGTTATGTTAAGGTTGTTTTCACCGTAACAATATATTTAAAAAGGTATTTTTTGTAAGCGCTACTTTTATACTCTTTGATAAAAATAGATCGGTGTTATACGTTAAATTGCGTACAATTTGTGTATCTGTGTAAAATGGAACAGTTCCAAAGTAAACGTCTATATTTAGGCGTATCTGTAAATAGATTTACTTATTAATCGAGTAAGCTCTTGGGTATGAAACTTACCTTAAGCTACATCATAGCATGAGGCTACACAACCCTCGAGTGCCGGCGGCCGCCGGGCGCCGCCATTACGGAGTCACATCACGTTTGTGGAGTTCGATAAAGGCGTCCATATCCGCAGGCCAGGGGAATACTCTGGTTACAAGAATGCTATATTTCCATCTATCAGCTGTGAACTGCTACTTATAACATAGCGGTTTCCGTAGTAGACCCGAAACTTATTCTTGATTAGATAGTGGTGAATTTAGAAACTTTTAGCGCATACTTGAGTTGAGGGCTTCTCGTCTTCAATGCCCGTTTGTACGGCGATGCTCTTGTAACATAACGATATACTTAAGTACTTGAGTTACAAGTCTACACTACAGTGTTATTAGTCGCGAATTCGTAAATCTATAGTACACCGTCCAGCTACCTCCACAATTAGGAGTGCGACTGGCTTATTGCCTGGAGGTAATCGCGCTGTTTGACAAAACGTTTTGCTCGATACCACCGCCGTTCCAAGGGTTAAGACGATCTTTCTCAAGAAATGGAGAGAATTCGAGAGAGTTTCCCTGAATTTTTATGTTGCGATCATGTTCGTTGTTTGAGTCCATGTAATCAAGAGTTTATTTGGAGGCTGGAGGTAGGTACTTGGGTTTATATTTGATATAAATTGATTCCCGTGGGTGTACAATATAAACTTTGATGGGTTTTGAATGATGAAACACACATAGTAATAACACTAATTATCGATAAAAAATGGGCGTCGTATACAAAGCAACATGAGGGGCTGATTATGATGTGCTAAACGTGTCTAATTGATAAATTTTAGTAGTAATCAAAGAACAAGAGTGTCAGGATTTACATGAAGCTGCCTTGTCTAAGATCTATAGCCTAGAGCAGCAATTGGCTGAAGCACACGCAGAGATCCAGCAAATAAATGAAGCACATGCAAGCGAGGAAACAGATAAGACAATGGCATTGTACGATGAATTAGTCACCCTACACCCCACCCCTATGCCAACAATAGACCTCACAACTCCAAGAAAATCAACCAATATCACAGGTGCAAACAGGCTTAAAAAATATATTAAAATAAAGAAATATATCAGGAAGTCTGAGCGAGCATTGAAAAAGCATAAGACGCACCTTCCATTGACAAAGGATAGAGTGAGACTTCAACTACTGGTGAATAAATATGAACAAGAGATGTCAGACTACAACCAGAAGCTCGCAGACAACAACCAGGAGTGCGAGTTCAACATTGCCATGCTACAGTCTAGGCTGGCCACACTGAAGTCTGCCCTAGAACAGAGAACTCTGGAATACGAAAACCAGCTGCTGGTGCTGAGTAGTGTGGGCTTAGTTCGGGTTGAGATGCTGCCGGAGAAGTCTTCACCTGCTGAAGCCACCACCGCATCTCCGGAGGCCACCACCACCACCTCGGAGGCCACAAACAGCATCCCGCTGGCCACCACTGGACTCTCGGGGACCACCACCATCCTCCCGAGGGCCACCACCACCTCGGAGGCCAAAAACAGCATCCCGCTGGCCACCACTGGACTCTCGGGGACCACCACCATCCTCCCAAGGGCCACCACCACCTCGGAGGCCACAAACAGCATCCTGTTGGCCACCACTGGACTCTCGGGGATCACCACCAGACTCTCGGGGACCACCACCATCCTCCCGAGGGCCACCACCATCCTCCCGAGGGCCACCACCAGCCTCCCGACGGCCACGCCATCCTCAAGGGTCATCCAGAGTAAATCGGCTACAGCAGATGTTTTTCCGACCTCCAATAATAAATTACATAGGATACCCACCTATGCTCAGGCAGCTAGTAGAATAGTAGGTAATAAGCAGTTACCTAAGATGTCACCCACTTACTTGACAAGGCTTACTACTGATACAAGTAGTAGCAGTTCAGCCAAGGATTACAGCACAGTTGTATACTCCGATAGGCTTGGCAAGGATTTCGGGCACATGTTGGGTAATCATGTAACTGGAAATGTTGTTAATCATTGTTACCCAGAACTTTCATTCGCACAAATAGTACAACTGATTTCAGAGAGGTCGTACACCGAAAACACTACTATATTAATTATGGTGGGAAATAGTTTAGGTGTGTCAAATTCTGATATAAATAGAAGTTTTGCTATATTAGAAAGCATTCCTGCAAAACATATATTTGTTTGTGCATTTCCTTATTCTTGCACACTGCCTGACAAATACAATTATATGACATGTAGCCTAAATAAAAATATGTACAATGCGTGTTATAAATCTGACTGTATCAATTTCTTTGATACTAATTTGTATGTAGATAATTTTAAGTTGACCTGGGACAGTTTATTTCTGTCCTTAAATCAGAAACGACGTTTAGCTACAGAAGTAGCTCCTCTTATTAACTCAGTTATAAGCATTATAACGAAGAAAACTTGTGTCCCTATTGACACCGTCAGTAGTAATACTGAAAATAGTACAGTAGATTTAAATTAGATTTTCAGACAACGGGAGAGCATCATAGCGTTGATATAAAGATTGATTCAGTTCACTGCTCTCTCGGCTCAAAACTATCGAAGGACAAGACATTTAAGAATGAATTTAAATTGGTACATCAGAATATTCAGAGTATTTCTTCTAAATTGTTAGAAATAGAACTATTTTCGGAAAAATTTAACATTGATTGTTTATGTATCACAGAACATTGGTTAGACGAGAATAAAATGATGTTCCAATTAAAAAATTACAAACTTATAAGCTGTTTTAACAGAAATATCAACGAGCATGGTGGGTCACTTATATTTCTTAAAGAAAATTGTAAATGTAAAGAACGAAAGGATATAGTTGCTCTTTCTGTTAAACACCATATAGAAATTTCATGTGCAGAGCTTAATAAGTATATAATAGTATGTACCTACAGGCCACCTACTGGTGATTTTATTACCTTTGAGACTGTCATGGAGGATGTTCTAAGGTTAGCTTCCAATAGTAAAAAGGAAGTAATAGTGTGTGGTGACTTTAATGTTGACCTATTAGGTGACTCTCCTAATAGGTCGAAATTGTTGTTACTTTTTAAATCATTTAATCTTTTTAATGTTTTTCTGGAACCAACTAGAATTACACCCACGTCAGCCACTTGTCTAGATAACATATTCTGTAACTGTGAGTTTAAAGACAGTAGTGTGATTAATTGTCTGAGGTCAGACCACAGTGGGCAGACCATTACCTTAGTAAACACTGACAAGACAAATAAAACTAAGGTGAGATGCAGACCGATTACTACAAAGAAAATTGACAATTACTTGAAGAAACTAGACGAAAAACTTCCGAATGTTAAATTAGATTGCAATTCTAATGAGATGTATAGTAACTTGTTTAAGATAATAGCTGATGAGTTTGAGAGTAATTTTGAAACGAAGGAAGTTTTGATTGACAATAAAATTAAATTTTGTGACTGGGCTACAGAGGGTATTCGTAAAAGCAGGTCGACATTATATGATCTGTATGAGATGAAAACATTCATACTCCGACCTGACTTTCAATCTTATGTGAAGAAATATAGCAAGATGTATAAATGTGTCTGTCACTGTGCGAAGACAATTTTTATTAATAACAAGATTAAAGACTCTGCTAACAAATCTAAGGCCGTTTGGACTATTATTAATAACGAAACGGGGAAGAATCGAACACGCGAGACAAATTTATCTTTGAAGGTAGGCAATGACATTATAACATCGAATGATGCGGTGGCGAGGGTCTTTGAAGAGTTTTTTACGAACATTCCTTTAGAGACTACGTGTAACCTAGATTCTTCGGCTGCAGCAGCTGAAACCCTGATGAAGGAGAACGCACCTTCAACCGATAAGGAATTTAAATTCAGATATATTAATACATTAACTATTATAAAAACATTTAAGTCATTAAATATGAAGAAAACTGAAGACTTGTGGGGAATGTCAGTTAAATTTGTTCTTTCTATTATTAATAAAATCGCCCCAATTTTGGCTAACATCTTTAATAAATGTATCGCTGAAGGTGTGTTCCCAGATCTTATGAAATTTAGTAAAATTATACCCCTGTTCAAAAGTGGGGATATGGAGGACCCTGCAAATTTCAGGTCTGTCTCGGTTCTTCCAGTTTTGAGTAAAATATTTGAGAGGGTCATACTCAGTCAGATGCTTTTGCATTTCAATGATGCTCGATTGTTTCATAGCCAGCAGTATGGTTTTACAAAAGGCAAATCAACAGCCGATGCCGGTACTGCGTTGATTAAGCACATATTTGACGCCTGGGAAGACCATCACGATGCTATTGGAGTCTTCTGTGATCTGTCGAAGGCGTTTGATTGTGTAGACCATCAGACTTTAATTTCGAAACTTAGATACTATGGAATAGGAGGAAAGGCTTTAGATTTGATATCTTCATATTTAGACAAGAGACAACAAAGGGTCGATATTAACAATACTAAATCACAGGGGGCTCATGTAAAAATAGGCGTCCCTCAAGGATCTATTCTAGGACCATTTTTATTCCTCATTTATATTAATGACTTGCCTTTTATGGTTGAAAAATTGACTAATATAGTTTTATTTGCTGACGATACTTCTTTGCTTTTTAAAGTTAAAAGAAGAGAAAATAATTTTAATGAAATTAATTCAATTCTATCTGACATACACGATTGGTTTACCGTTAATAATCTTCTATTGAATTCTAAGAAAACGAAATGTATTAAATTTACACTGCCGAATGTTAGACAATGCGATACTAACATTATTCTAGATGGGAATAAATTGGACCTAGTTAATGATACTGTCTTTCTTGGGATGACTATAGATTCAAAGTTACAGTGGGGACCTCACATTGAAAAATTGTCTGGAAGGTTGAGCTCCGCAGCTTTTGCTGTACGGAAAATTAGACAGCTGACCGACGTTGAAACCGCCAGATTAGTTTACTTTAGTTATTTCCACAGCTTATTATCGTATGGCATTTTGCTTTGGGGTAGAGCAGCTGATATTGAAACTATATTTGTATTACAGAAAAGAGCCATCCGCTCTATATACAAACTTGGTTCCAGGGATTCATTGAGAGAACTATTTAAAGAAATTAACATCCTTACAGTTCCATGTCAGTTCATTTTTTCCAATTTAATGTATGTACGAAAGAATATTTCAACTTTTGATACAATTGGCAGTAATCATGACATTAATACTAGGAACAAGCATAAGCTGGCTTTTCCAGCGATGCGTCTGGCGAAAGTTAATAAATCGTTTTTAGGGTACTGTATTAGATTTTATAATAAGCTTCCAGCAGAAGTTGCTCAAATGCCAGAGAATAAGTTTAAGTGTTACATTAAAGAGAAACTCAGTAAAAAAGCTTATTATAAAATTGATGATTACTTAGAGGACGTTAATGCATGGCTGTGATAAGTAGTTAGCTCTGCTCATATTATTATAATAATAATTATTAAGCTTATATGTGTTGTATACCAACTAGTTTTAAGTCTTTTTTTGAAAAGATGGCTCAGGAGTTTCTTGCCTCCGTTCTTCTCCTTAGACAGAAAGAGCCCCCCCTTATCCGAACGGAGAGTAATTTGTAAAAATTGACGTTCATCAGAAAATTTTATATTTGTACGATGAATAAAAAAAATTGAGTTTGAGTTTGAGTTTGAGTAAGATACAAAATTATGATGCCAATCAAATAAAAATATAAATTGACACTTTACTTTTTGTTTATTTTACACACAAAAAACACCTTAGTTACGTATTAACTTGATATTCCATAGTACATTATTTTTATAACGATAGTTTGTTAAAAAATAAATCTTTTAATCCCAAAACGAATAAGTATTATTATTATCTATGTGATTTAAATTGTATCAGCGCACTTGCAGCATATTGTACGTATCTCCACCGTTTTAATCCCAATGTTTGCGCAGCCATATTTTATTGCATTACTGTATGTTATAAATTGGTATAATAATTCAAAAGATATTTATTTGTACTTTTTTAAACTGGCTTGGATTGAGATATCAAAATTTTAAGCTGGGCATACTCGTAATATATTATTATCATGCTTTTGAAGTTGGAGCCACGAAAGTAGTGTAAAGGGGCGCAAAATTACATGTAGGTAGGAACCTATTTTAATTCACAATATTTTATGTCATTTCAGAAAAGAAAGAAGTACCTACTTTAGATATTTTTTATATTTGCACGAACATTCTTAGCTTGGTTTTTTTTTCATAAAGTCCTTTATTACTTCCACGTATCAAACCAATCAATCATTCTGAACTTTAAAGCATTATGGCTAACTCTAGAGCTCCTACGTGTATGGCATATAAATAATAATTATAGTTTTTTGTTTAATTTACCTGAGTCAACCATTATTTATTTATTTATTTATTTATTTAATACTTTATTGCACAAAGCATTTTCTACCAGCCAACCTACAGGAAGTACAAGTAAAAAGGTGAAAAGGTGCAAAAAAAGATAAGATTACTACAGATTTGTTTCTTCAAAATAATGTTTTAACGACGTACTTATTTTTAATACAATAACATAATTGTAATAAACGTTTGCTGTGCTACCACAAAAAAAAAACTTTAAACACTGTTTAACTAGTGTTTAAAATTAAATTTGACAGATTTTGTAGGCGTTTGACAGCGCTAAACACCTGTTAAATAGTGTCTAAGTTTTTGTGGTAAGGCCCTTAACGTTTACGCATACGCCATTCTAATGGCCCCGCCTTGAACACAGATTATTATTTGAAGCTTATAATTTCAGAGCAGAGCAATCTGTGAGAATGTTAAACAAAATATGAATTGATATTGTATCAGGATCCGGAGGGGAGTGAGCAGTTTGTGTGCACAAGACCTTATTTTTTACTCTTATGCAATAAAGTTGCACAAAAGATATCCCTAGGCGATTTTGTTTTTACAGATAATATTATAGACGCTACCTGTTGCGATTCATCCTTTTGTATTGGTTTTTGCAAACCTCTTCCTTGCAACTACATTATTTTCAATTTATTAGAAACATAATTATACATAAAATATTTTATATATGTAATTTGGCAATGATGACGCTTCAATTTCTTACTTAATCTAATCTAGCAAATAACCAAATGTTAAATATAGCATTGTTTAATCATACTGGCAGCTCTTTCAGCAATCATAATGACGGGTGCATTGATGTTGCCGCTGGGCAGGCTGGGCACCACGCTCGCGTCCACCACACGAACATTGTTTATTCCAATAACTTTCAAGTCACTGTCTACTACTTTGCCTATCGCACAAGTACCGGCTAGATCGTACGCAGTCCTACCCATATTCAAGATATAACAACGCCAGTAATCATCTGAAAGATAATCAAAATTTGTACACTGAGGCAGATCTAATTTAACAAGAGAGGAGTTAACTCTTCCAAATGAAGTGGTGTTTGTAATATTCAAAACTAAGTTAATGCCGATTCTGAAAGAGTCAAAATCTTCTTCTTCTGTGAAATAACCTGTGTAAATTTTCGGTTTCGAACTTTTGCTAATATCTTTGATTCTAATGTATCCCGTTGAAGCAGGGTGAAGAAGAACAATATCGAAAACCACTACATCTTTCTCGGAATTTGAATTATTTACTGATTTTGCTACGCTTTCAGCATAGTTAAATTTATTGTAGAATAAATCATAGCCTAGACCAGAATATTTTGGTAGAAATGACGATATAACTTGAAAATCAGGTTGTATGCCACTATCTGATGATATGAATCCATGAACAGTTGGTATACTATTTATATCAGAAACCATCGGATAAGAAACATTCTTATCTAAATCTGAATCCTTAGTAAATACAAGTGGAATCACAGTATGATCAAGAAGCTCACTGCCTACAGGCAAGTCAGATTTTAACTGCAATCCTAAAAGTTCAACATCGTTTTTAGGTCCTATCCCTGAGGCTATTAGTATTTTAGGAGTATTTATAGCACCAGCACAGATTATTACTTCTTTCGTTGTGAAAAAGTCAAGTGTAGCTTTATTTACTATAGCTTGTACACCAAGAGCCATATTATCTTCATTTATTATTATTTTGCTTACATAAGCTTGTTTTAAGACGAATAAGTTTTTTCTGTCTGCTATGGGAGATAAAAATGACTGTGCTGTGCTGGACCTAAGGCTCGGTGGTTCAGATTGGGTAAAGTAGCGTTTAGAAGCTCCTAACTGTTCAGGGCCATTTATGTCTAAAAGTGTTTTCATACCAATATCGGCCATATATTCTAACAACTCTTCAACTTTGCTATCATTGCTATCTGTAGTAGATACTTTCATAGGACCTGCATCACTATGGTATGACGCATAATTTGTGTCATTCAAAAGATTTTGATCCGTCATATTTTCACTTTTTAGGAAATAAGGTAACACAGTTTGCCAATCCCATCCCTTAGGCCATTGTTTGTAGTCTTCTGGGTTACCCCTGAAAATAAAATAATATGGAATGTCAATTCTAAATCCAACTTTACTAAATATAAATGCTAAATGGCTGGAAGTTCAAAAATACTGAATAAACCTTGGTACAGGTTAGCCAAAATTTCTGTTCCGTGGTCAACTTTATCCATGTCTTTGTCTCTGTTTCAGTCATGTCACTTGTCAAACATGACACCTACATATAAATTTTGTTGGTTTTTAACCAATGGTAGCGATGTTTTACTATACAACTTAACTACGGAACAAAAAACTGACCCTGGGGGTAATTCTAAATCAATTTTGCTCAATGACTAATAAACAATAATAGAAAATGAATGAATCACCTGACATAGACCATGTCGTTCAGGCTGGAGGTCCCCCCGAGCATCTTCCCCTGCGCGAGCGGCAGCGCCCCGCCGCGCTGCGCCTGGCTCGAGTAGTGGTCGCTTTCGGAGGAGAAGGACCAGTCGTACTGCGAGTGAAGCAGTCGGCTCGATAGACTTGGCACCTGCAGATTTGAAGTAGAGGTTGATTTTATAGGTACACTCACCAGCTATGAAAAAGTTATATCTGCCATTGACGTTTTCCAATGTCACTTGAACTTTATCATTACTCTTGAGCGTAGTAGGTTTCTGATTGTACAGTGTACAATGTACATGGGTAAATGAATTGATTCAATAAATAAAATTCAAGAAGCTTTTTGAATTGAAGCAGTTTTATGTGAATACTGTATAAAGATAAAAGACAAAAATTATTTATTCGGTGACCAGCACCACACACCAAAAAAACACAAGGAAATACACACAGCAAACAACAAATAAAACAAAAGAACTTATATGACTAAACTTATAGGTAGATACTTAATATTACACATAACATGCATACAAGTGATAGCGGTGTGTGTTGTCCGAAAAGGCCCGCGCCTCAGCTTACACCGCTTCAAGTGAGGTGGCATCCACCCACCTGACGCAGCACTGACTTTCAGTCGCGTCCTTCGTGACTATCTCCCATCCATGAGTAGGTACCAAGGCGTACACAATATAATAAATACATTATATGTGATACTTAAATACCAATACTAACCAAATACAATATAATATACATTTTTTTTGGGCGGTAGGTGCAAAAAAAGTGACACATAATAATTAAAACTCTTTTAATTAAAATTAATAAAAACCAATAATTTAACATTTCCTTGAAATATTTACAATCAGGATATGTACAAAGTTAACTAATAATTGTTATCTGCACTGTCCTATACCTACAAGCAGTAAATAATTAAGCCTTACCTGCTGGCCTAATCTATACAGTATAACACCAATACACTGGACACAAAATAATAAATATGGCCACTGCTCAGAAAGTCCTAGAGAAGCAAATTAACATGGAGTCTATGATTGCTTCCCGACTGAATGACTTCGAGATGAGGATGAAGGCATTGGGCTCCACAGAGAAGAAGTCAGACCTCAGCGCCCTTGCTTCAGACTTTGCTGCGTTCAAGGACATGGTGCTCAGTGTCCTACGCCTCCTGCAGGAACAAGTGGCAAGTTTGGCCTGTCAAGTGGACGAGATTGACTGCCAGAGTCGTCGGAATGCACTGGTCTTCACTGGTGTCAAGGAACAGGACGACGAGGTCCCAGCCACTACAATCTTTGGCATTATTGTGACCAAGATGGGATTTGCTGAATTTGACCAATCTATGATTCACCATTGCGTCAGGATAGGAGCAAAGAACCCGAAGAGGCCACGTCCAATTCTTGTACGGCTGGTCAGCATCTCTGCTAAGGCATCAGTATGGGACAGGAAGAAGCAGCTGAAGTCGAGCGGCATGGTGGTCAGCGAGTTCTTGACAAAGAGCCGCCAGGACAACTACGCTCGCGCGCGGCGACACTTCGGCATGAATGCGTGCTGGAGCATGAATGGGGCCGTGTTCGTCAAGCTGCCCGACAACACCAGGGTGCAGATCGTCTCGGCCGCGCAGTTGGACGAGCTGTGCAGGAAGCATCCTGCAGTGGCTCCAGCAACCTCCACGGCCGCCAGGACGCCCGGCGACAAGCCAGCGACCAAGGCCGGCAAGATCACTCCCACTGCGAGCGCGGCTGCTGCTGCGCCTGCGACGAGGAGCAAAACGGGCGCATCTTCCAAAGATAGGCGAGTGTAAAATCACCAGGTGTACGGTAGATTTCTTTGCCCCTGATTATGCAAGTTTAGTTTCCTTTTTTTCATATTTTTCTTTGCCGTTGTTTTGTATTTTGTATCCTACCCTGTTTTGATTTTTATTCATATTTTTCTTTTTGTTGACACTGACGTCACTGACTGACAGCTGACAGATTTGATTCTGAAGTTTTGTTTTGCACAGATTAACATTTAGGCTGCGTTCAGAAATCAAATACTAAAATATTTAATAGGTATGTTTGGTTTGTTAAAAATCTATTTTCTATTTTCAAGTAACTGTTTGTTCCGGGGTTTGCATATTTTTTATTTGTAATTACAATTTTATCGCATGGACAGTGCGGATTGATATTATGCGTTATAAGATAACATATTACAACAATCATAGTTTTAAATTTAAAGTATTGATTAAACATTACATTTATACATAGTAACTAGTTAGGTATTTATATTGTATTTTGCAATATTTATTGATAGTATAATCTATATAGGTATATTTTATGAGTATATATGACTCTGCCGCCAGTGATGATGATGATTTTTTATCATGTTCTTCTGTAGGTTCCACCTCACTTGACATGTCATACATTCCTCTCTCCGCTAGCCTTAATACGGAACTCTCCAAGTATCGCAAAGCATTGAATGTGGTCCATATTAACGCACAGAGTATTCCTTCACATCATTCTGATATGCTTGCATCATTAGACAACAATAACATACACGCTATCCTCGTTTCGGAATCTTGGTTAAAACCGTCGCTTGACTCCTCTGTGTTTCCATTACCTGGGTTTAAATTAGTACGCAACGATCGTACCAACAAAGGTGGTGGAGGAGTAGCAATATACCTTCGCAGTCACATTCCTTACACCATTGTGAGTAGGTCTCCGAGTGAGTATTCTGGGAAGGCTGAGCATCTCTTCTTAGAAGTGCGTCTCGCCTTCAGTAGGATTCTTCTCGGAGTCTACTATAGCCCTTCTATGACTGTTAATTATTTCGAATCTTTTGAGAAACTTCTTGAGGATTATACTCCCAATTTTGATAACACCATAGTCATGGGCGACTTCAATACTTGTCTTTTAAAAAACGACCATCGTTCTAAATCATTGTACTCCATCACAACTGCACAAAATCTGCACATTTTACCCCTTGATGCTACTCATCATCCTCCGAACTCTGATCCGACACTTCTAGATCTTATAATCGTTTCTTCTCCTGACCTTGTACTTCAGCACGGCCAATTAACGGCTGACTGTTTCTCCTATCACGATCTTCTTTACCTTTCTTTTAAGGTTCGTACTCCTAAACCAAAGAAGCGTACAATTCTCCAGCGTAATTTTAAGAGGATGGACTTGCAGCGGCTCTGCGAAGATGCAAACGCCATAGATTGGGCGCAGCTAAATAGCATCGACGACATTGACGCAAGGGTTGAGTTGTTTAATTCTCTCCTGACCGACCTATTTGACAAACACGCACCCCTTCGTCCAGTTCGTGTGAAACAGCTGCCGGCCCCTTGGCTTACTGATAATATCAAAACCCTAATGTCGAAGCGAGATCATGCTAAGTACTGCTATAAGAAGCAACCGACAGATGAACACTTGCAGAAATATAAAGAGCTGAGGAATCGGTGCAATAGAGTGTGTAGAGATGCAAAGCGCCGATACATTCATACTTCCATTGATAACTGTGACACCTCACAGTTATGGTCATTCCTTAAAACGTTGGGCATAGGCAAATCTAAGACGCATTCTAATATTGACACAGACCTCAATGCACTTAATAAGCATTTCTCCACTCCTCCTTTGACCCTTAGTGATCAAAACAAGGCCGAGGCTCTGAGTAATCTTGATTCTATACCGCTGCCTAATTGCCCTCCATTCACTTTTAAATTGGTATCTGGTCGTGACGTTAAGAGATGTATTTCTAACATTACCAGCAAGGCAACCGGTACTGACAATGTAAGTGTCCTTATGATTAATCCAATTTTAGATATCATTCTGCCGCATATCACAAATATAATGAACCTCTCTTTACTTTCTAGTTCGTTTCCTAGTATGTGGAAGAATGCTTACATTGTTCCTCTTCCTAAAGTCCCTAATCCCTCCACCTTATCCCAATTTCGCCCAATATCTATCCTACCATTCCTTTCAAAAGTCCTTGAACGCCTTATATTTGAACAATTTTCCAACTTCCTCTCCACTCACCACCTACTTAATGAATTTCAGTCCGGGTTTCGAACAGGACATAGTACCGTCACGGCTCTGATCAAGGTCACCGATGACATTCGCTTTAGTATGGATAACCATCAAGTAACTATTCTAACCCTGTTAGATTTTAGTAACGCATTCAACACGGTGAACTTTGATATACTTTTAGGCATCTTACAATCTCTTAACGTATCTCCGACAGTCACCAGTTGGTTCGAATCTTACCTTAAGGGTCGTCAGCAGTGTGTGCGCACCGACGCAGAGAGCTCTGCCTGGTGTCCGGTACTAGCTGGCGTCCCGCAAGGCGGCGTACTTTCTCCTTTACTTTTTTCACTATTTATTAATGTCCTAGCTAAACAACTTACTTCTCTCTATCACCTCTATGCAGATGATCTCCAGATCTACACAAGTGTTCTTCCGGAAAACATAAACCTGGCAATTGATGAGATTAATAGCAACCTGGAAGTTATATCGAAGTGGGTAAAGAAGTTCGGACTTTTGCTTAACCCAGATAAGTCACAGGCCATTATATTGGGCAGTTCCAGATTGTTAAATAAGACAAATATGTTAATTAATGGGAAACTTACTTATGACGGCACTGAAATACGCTTTGTGAATACGGTAAAGAATCTAGGAGTCATAATGGACAGCACCCTATCCTGGCTTCCCCAAGTGGAAGCAGTCAGCAAAAAATGTTTGCATCTTTTCATTCGCTCAAGCGCATGCAGTTTTTCCTTCCTCACCACACTAAAATTACGCTGGCGCAGTCTTTGCTGCTTCCCATCCTCGACTACGCAGATGTAAGCTATCTCGATTTAACTGAAGAGCTACTTAGTAAACTCGAACGTCTCCAAAATTTATGTATCCGTTTTATCTTTGGATTACGTAAATATGATCATATTTCAGAGTATCGTGCTCAACTAAAGTGGCTCCCAATTCGCCTTCGAAGGAATACTCATATTCTAACTGTATTGTACAATGTTCTTAATAATCCTGCTGCTCCCCACTACTTACGGTGCAAGTTCACATACTTGTGCTCCCACGGCCGTGCTTTGCGATCACAGGAGAATAAGATGCTGAGTGTACCGTCACATAATAGTGCCACCTACAGTAATTCATTCGCGATTAAAGCGGTGAATCTATGGAATGCATTGCCTATGGATGTAAGATTGTCATCATCACCTAACGCATTTAAAAACAATTTGAAAAAATATTACTTTACGACCTTAGGTTGGTAGAAATTTACTATAATATTTATGTATGTTTATATTTTATTATTTATTTATTATGTATGTAAATATATATTATTATCTGGATATATATTGTTAATTTTGTAAATATATATTTTATTATAGACGTGTAATAGGTATAGTTAATTCTAATTAAATTCTATAAGATGTTATGTGTAAATATTAGGTTATGTTACTTTTGTATGCAAACATAAATTTAGTTATTAAGAGTTTAGACACTTGTCTCCTTACCTTCAGGGTTGACTGGAAGAGATCGCGTTTAGGCGATAAGTCCGCCCTTGTATACTAGGTAGTTAAGTTTATTTCTCTTCATCTTTTATTGTAACTAAGTATGTATTTTGTATACAATAAAGTGTTAAAATAAATAAAATAAATAAATAAAATAAATAAATAAATAATACATTAATATAACATACAAGTGAAGGCTATAATAGGCTATAATGTTTTCACATGGGGGACGGCTATATCCTGCAAAGGGTTGACATAGTCTGAAGTAAAACCTATAAAAGTTTCCTGTTCATGCTCTATTCGTTTAATTTATATTTGTTTATCCTATCTATTCCATGTCTCATCAACTCAGTCAGAACTCACAAGGCTCTCCTCAGGCGGGTCCCCCCCAGCCTCGAGCAGCAGCACATGCCAGCGCGCCGCCTCCGCCAGCCGGCCCGCCAGCGCCGCGCCCGCCGACCCCGCGCCCACCACTATGAAGTCGAACAGGTCTCCGCCTGCAACGGAAGGTAAGGTTTGTAAGCAATTGAGGTTCATCAGAAAATATTATGTTTATACGATGAATTGACTTTGAATGTTAAAGATAAAGATAAAATACTCTTTATTGCACACAAACAGAAACAGTTTCATAAATATAGACAAGAAAATAAATAGTACAATCGGCGGCCTTATTACTAAAAGTAATCTCTTCCAGACAACCACATTGAAAGGAAATGTTGTGTTTGTTATATTCAAAACTAATGTCGGTTCTGAAAGAATCAAAGTCTTCATGTAAATTTTATGTTTTGTGCTTTGGTTTATATATTTGATTCTAATAAAAATATCTCCTCTTGCAATGTTGTGTTTGTTATATTCAAAACAGAGTTGATGCCGGCTCTGAAAGAATCAAAATCTTCATGGTTTGTAAAATTGCCTGTGTAGATTTTAGGTTTTGGGCTTTGGCTTATATCTTTGATTCTAACAAACAGATCTCAGCATCAGAGTAAGTATTTGATCAGCTACCATACCACCACCAACATGATAGCAATTAACAATTCATAAGCAGCGCGTCGCTCGCCTAATTTGCAAGGATTTTAGGCATTGTTACTGCTAATTTTATGAGGTGGTCACCCCAAAGAGCTTAGATTACAGTTATATCGGTAACCTTCTTTAGTTATCCTGCATCAATTTAATGCGTATTAAAAAAAACAACATAATCATGCTCCACAATTTGAACATCTTATGAAAGATTATGGAACCAATTAATCGACAAATGGTCACATACTTACAGAGTGTATTATTAGTTATTGATAATTCAAGAACAGAGTTTATAGTGAGGTGAATTAAAAAGAGAAATGTGAAAGTTATTAATTATTTCCTAGTTACCAAAATATTATGAATAAATTATCGTACCCGCAACATTAGCGTTTTTTGGCCATTTTCTGGTAATGTTCTCCAGGTGAACAACATTAACAAACAATGCAACTACACAAAACACAACCTTAACCAGCATAGTAGATGTGTGTACCCGGCAGTGGCAAGCACTTGTACTGAGGACTTCATAGAACTATGTTTTTGTTGAATTTTTCCGTACAAAATCGGTATTTGCATGGATTTAAAAACTTTTGTTTATGTCGAGAACAAAAGAGTGAGCAGAGCGTATTTTGAAAACTGAAGGAGATGTTGTTAATATTCATAAGGCTTCAGAGGACTGGAGTTTCGCCGAGCAGAATAAACAAACATCAATTGCTAGAGCTAAAGTTGAGAGCGGCTTGATCAATTTTAATGATTATTTTTATCGGTGTGTTATATTTTGAATACAAACTCTGAGAACGTATTACCTTATTCATTTATTATGGTAATTATCGTATTCAATAATGATCTTGATCTTGTTTTTTACATTTAATTTACAATAAAATACATTTCATGAAGAAAATAAATATGGTAATTTAATTTAAAGCAAAATATACTTAGGTTAAAGTCAACTAACTCTACAATATATTTGTGAGGTATTCTTATACAGTCTAGTCCACCAGGGTGTCATGAAACCGGAGAGTGTATCATTGGCTCTCAGAATCACAGTTTAGTGTCGAGATACGCTCAGCTGGGACTGTCTAACGACTGCCAACTCTCTGCAGACTTGGTAATGAAACCACATGGACGATGAATCTTGCTGCGGTTGGTAGGTATCTCATAAAAAAATCTTTGAACTCGAATAAAGATACTGAGAATAGGACAGTGTACATAGAATAATATCACTGGGATGAATATTGTTGACAGAAAACGTTCTATCTTTGGGACAAGGACTCTCGAGTCTCTCGACATCGTATTTCTATACTTCCCGGATATAGGATATGGAGTGTAGGTACTTATTATTTTCTCCCACTGCCTGCATTGGTCCAATTGAGGGGATATACCTACTCTGGGTTATATTACTTTACGGTTTCATGATACGTGCTGCTATTCAATGTTCGGTGTACGACACGTGAAATGTCCCCCGTGTAGGGTTGTTCAGGTTTTGGGAATTTTATCGCATATTGGATGGCGCACTCCTCAATAACCATTTGCTGTTTGGTTCGCAAATTCACTTTTTGAAGAAAATTGTGGCGGCGCGAAGCACGATACGGTACATCATGTCATAGCTCGTGTGCATGCTTCAGGTAAAATGAATGTTTGCAGATAAATTTGTTTGGCCTATTACAAAGTATGAGTTTTATATTAGGCCTACAGATTATGGCAATACCCCTACAGTCTTAGAGGAGCTTTTATGTTCTATAGTGTATATGTTTTTGCGTTTTGAATAAAACGTTATAGTATTTTAAGTTAACCTTTAAATTAATCATCACCATTAAAGTGTAAGTACCGATGAAAAATCTAAATACCGATGTCACAAAACTAGCTCACTGCCGGCAGCGGAGCTAAGTAATTCCATTTTATGCAGCACTTGCGGCGAAGACGCTTCGTTGTACTAACTCCGACATCGAGGACAATCTAATATAACTCCTTCAGGCGCTGCGCTCCTGGTAACTAATTATATTTCTTTGCGGCACTCACTTCTATGATAAATTTGTTGCTAACGTAAGACTTTAACTAAACGTAATTTAAGTTAAGAAACAATGATCAGAAGTTTCTGTTATCTTGTCAATCCTTAACTTTTGACAAACTGAAAAGTGTCTATAGGTTCTCCTGAAAACATGAAGAATGTATATGCTCGAGGCGGCAGATAGACACAAACTTATAACATCTTTCTGTCTGTCGTGGAACTCGTGGACAGCAAGAAATATTTCATGAAGCGGCGACGCGACGTCAGCCGACGGGGCGCTGTAAACTTATTGTTCCAAAGTGATGAAAGAATTCCAATTTGTAGCGTTACAAAGTGGAAATATTGTACAAAGTGCTCCTGTACTTTCAAACAAAAAAATATAATTCTGTATGAACAAAGTAACGTAGTTTTCTGGTCTTTACTTTAGTTCAACAATAGCTGCTGTGGTCTCGAATAAAAGCGTGGCTTCTTGTTACTTTTTGCAATTCCAAATGTAGAGTACAACTCACTTTACACTGGTCCTCTTTCATGCAAGAGAACAACAGTTGTTATTTAACCGTACGTGTTCCATTTAAGATGGGATGTAGTTTACATTACAAACACAGCATGTAAGCGGGTGTCTCGATCTCTGAGATTTGCAGCAGGATTGTGTATTCAGTGTTGCACTTTGCATAAGCGTCGTAACATTACCTCTCCAAACATTGTGAAGACCCCGCAGTGCAATTAACCGTAATAACAGTAAACTCCGGGCGGAGACCGCTCGACGCGAGTGTCAACTAGTCGACCACTTTGTGTCTAGTTAATGTGTCGAGCCGAGCAGGTGTCGGCTGGAGTGGGCTCGAGCATTGTGAATCAACATTTTCGGCCGCATTCTGAATTTTCGTTGCATTCGGGATTGTTACTGGCATACATTAAAGCATTGTACACTTTTGCAATAAAGATTTTTAAAATTAATTGATTGTTTTTGACTACAAAGGTTTTAAATGTATTTCATCAGGACCATTTATTTCTACCGTGTATTTATCATATAGGTACTTAAATACTGAACTATATACCTTCATTGTCTTACATTTATTTAAAAAGAAACGTTAAAAATACAGTTAATGCTGTACTTAAGTACAAAGCCAATAAAAAACTCACACATAGACTTTAATCGCAAAACTCAATTGCACAAATCAGTTGCAGTCGCACCACTTATCGCGACACCCTGGCTGCTAACCCTACTCGTACTGGCTGCTAACCCTACGCCAACGCACAACGTGCGAGCGCTTTCCAATCCAATGGAAATTAAAATCAAATGCGAAAATTGCAGTTTATTCTCACTAACGGACTGTCAGCGGCAGGCGCGGCTGCAGGCGAAGTGGGCGGCCCCGGTTATTATTGTAAATAATGGAAGCGAAAATAATAGTGGAAAGCTCGAGCCACTGGCTCCGTACATGACTTGCTTTTCTAATTCCAGTGGTCACTGTAGTGGAGGAAACTGTGTAGCAATTGGGATGTTATAACGTTTGATATTGGGTGACAAGTATCAAAATATATCTTTTGAATGAAGCGCAGCATCCCGATGAATAAAATTAATGTTTTTGGTAGGTATAATTAAAAAAGTTTCTTTATGCAACTGGAGGTATGCCCTTTGGATACGGTTGAAGATACTATTATAAACAATCGATGAATGAACATAAAAAGCCATACATAATAATCATAACAGTTAACCCTAGCTGCCTGGTCAACGGTCAACGGTCGAGAAAGACGTTAAAAGGCATGTTCACACGAATTTGACGGAAATATTTAAAAACTCGGTGAACTAAAAACACGATTTTATTCCGCAGCTCAAAGTGAGGCAGGTCACGAATTTTAAAAGTAAAATTCTAAAATGGCACTGTTTCGTATTTTTACGGTTAAAATACTGCGGTACTCCAATTAACTTTTTGAGGGCGCCGATATTAAATAGGTATGTTTTTAATTTATATTTAAACGGTAAAATACTGCAGCTAAGCTTAGCGAGGTCAAGCGAAGTCATGTTATATTTTTTATGTCACACTACTTAAATAAAGTGTTCCCTAGACCAAACGTGGCGTGGGACGCCCTCTAGGTGGCTGGGCCTGCTACCCTAAGACAGACACATTCCAATGTAAGGCAGAAGATAGAGTTTTGTAGCGCTCCTTAAGATTCTTACGAAAGGCCTATTTTTAGCAGTGGATGATGAATGATGATGTTTCAAAACCACTCTTCAACATGCCGCAGCGAGTGAATCAATTGTAATTTCCTATAAATACTAATTATACCCGCTAGCTTACAAAACGGTCGTCCATTACTCAGAGATAATGCCCCGGCTGACGGATCGTCTTATCTTGGATGAGCTCGTAACTTGAATTTATACGAGTGGAAAAGGGTGTTTGTGGGTCAATTTAAATAGAAGAGTAATTTTAGTACAGATAAATAAGATAATCTATATTCAGACCAGTTGGTTTTGAATGTAGGTCATTATAGGTAGGTGTTCAAAGATTATGGAAAAGGTGAAAATAGATAAACTGATTCGTTATAAATTAACAAGCTTGTTAATTGGCGCCCACGCGCCTCGTCGAGTTCATTCAAATGGCTGTTCGCTCAGCCCCCGCCTACTGGCGGATAATTTTAGCATAAATCGACTCCACTTCTGCCAGTATTTGATATTTTAAAGGAATACGAGCATGAACTAAAATGCAAACGAAACGAGGTGAATTCAAATGAGTAAAAGCCGTTTTTTTCTTCATATGCAAAAGGTAATTTTCCTCTCATTTCTATTTCGAGGTTAAAAATGGCTATCCATTTTTTCTGAAAATTCAGAACAATGCTGAAGTTCTTCCCAGTATTTCCATTTTCAAAGGATTTAATTGTAAATTTAATGCTGGTTTACCTTATGGATTAAGTACATTAAAATAGCTAGCTAGAGTCCCAAGTGAAAAATAGGAATTTAATATGTTTTTTTATAATCGGATTGGCAACAACAGATTTTAAAGATTACTTTTAGGTAAGTAGGACATTGTATTTAAATTTTATTACTGACGTCTATTAATCTTAATAACTCGGTAGGTACATAATGGTCCTTCTAATCAGAACAAAAAATCGTTAGTGTAGAGTTGTCTAAATCGATATTTTAGTTAAAACGTGCTGCTTTTTAAAATACAAAAACACTTTTAGCTTGACCTGCCTTTATTGTATACACGATTATATTTCTCTTTCTGTTTATTTTCATAATTACATTGACTAATCACATACGTATATTTAACTTTTGCTATGACACTAAGCTGTTTGTGTGTGTGAGTGGAAATTCATCAAGTTTCAGAGAAGCTGCTCCGAGTGGTTGCATACCGCACTGTAATACGCTCTCTGCTTATTGTGCAACATACAGCTCAACTTGCGCTCTACTTCTCTACAACATTCCTGAAGTCCTAGTAGCCCCGTAAAATAATTGCACATGGTATTGAATGTTCACCGCAAGCACTAATGCGTACGTTTTGATGAAAGTAGTTTGACAAAATTTGCATTTCACTTCGATTAAGTTTCAGACGCAATAGAATTGTTTAGTCTTAGTGCAACTAAAAATCCACTTGGGGGTTTATTTTTGTTACGATTAAGCAAAATAATTACTGTAACAAAAGAGCAAATTAGATGACAAATTACAGGCATTCAGAATAGAATATGTAGTGTGTAGATGTTGTAGAGCTGTAGGTTGGCGGTGGGGGATAGATAGAAGAGATTACAAGGCATTCCGCGACGTGATCTTACAGCCGATTGTGGACGAGGACCCGTCCGACTCGGAGTTACAACTCTCTAGGTAAATAAATAAATAAACAAAACTCTAGAATCTAGCCCTAAATTGGAGTTAAAGGTCAAAGTTTCCTCATAATGTGTTCCTGCTTCCATAATTCTTATATTGTTATACCTACTTACATAATATGTATTTATGAATGTGAAATCATCCTGAAGTGTTGTTAGTCTGCCCAAACCAGCCTCTTGTAAAGTACAAAACTGTATAAATAATAAGTAAAAATAATGTATTTCTTTTAATCCCCACTACTGGCATCCCGATCAGTCCTTCCCCTCATCAAGGAATGTGGGTTCGCGCGCAAAGCTTTGTCGGTCACACGCGTCAACGCAAAAAGACGCCGCTGAAATGTCGACGAATTCGACGAAATTACGATAATTCGGCGAATCCTTTGTCGACGACAAACAGTAGCCGACACTAAAGGGTTATCGGGTTGATCGATCAGCCGACGCAGTGATCCATCTGGTTGAGGGATTCCTTATTGTAGTCGCGGAGACTGACGACTGCGGCGGCGATTGAGGCACGTTGTAAGACTGCAAGTATGCAAAAAAAAACGGTACCAAAATCTAACTTAAATAAAATATATTTTTGGTTGCAAAATTGTAATTGTAACCTCGAGAAACATCATGAAGCTTTTTATCTTAGCTCCATGCGGCGGCATGCAACTAAATTCTTCCACCCCGCGTCGCCGCCGCCGGTTCCTTTGAACGCCTATGTTTACACAAAACCACCATTCATATTAAATATGTCCTTTAAAACTACCATTCTTAAAATATATCGCATAAAATACAATATTTTATTCGCTATCACCTTTATAGCGACATTTACTAAACCTACAATCAATAAATCATTAAATAAAACTTACAATAGAACACTAAAATTCGCATATTGCCTACAACAGGTAAATTGTAAAAAAATATTAACTTTCGAATCGTTAAATAAACGACGCCAGAGTGTCTGAGTATTTCCATACAACTCTCCATTCACGGTCCATTCATTGACACTATCCATTCAAAAATCCATTCATGTTTTTTTTTCGTTCGAGAAATTGCTAAGGCTCTTAAAATCGGTGAACCTTTGTCCGTTTGAAGGTAAAATATCTTGTTTGTGGTAAATCGATTAGAGTAATTTATGGGGTACGTTGTGGAATCAATGTTCTCTCGTGAGTGGAATGGCCCCGGTACAGTTTGCAGGTAAAATTGCATTGAACGAAAGTAACTTTGGTCTGCTTTTAATGAACTGCCACGGTGTGTCTGTACTAACTATTAGCTTCATCATATTAAGTGCAAAGGCGTTATTATGTATGTGAATGTTCCAGTTATTGTTTTTTTTCAACATTCATACATTCAATAGATAAGTTTGAAACATATTTTACCCCCATATACAACAACATAATACTGAATATATTTTATGAACCTAAAATCTAATTATTATCAACAGTTGTGTTAGCTAGCTGGTTACAGGGTTATTAATGTTACTAAGTACTATGTAAGTATACCTATTTTCCACGCATTTCTAACAAATTCGGACCATTAATGCATTATTACGATGGTGAGCATGAAAGAAAGTACACGAGATAAAGTATTATTCTTCTATATTTTAATCGTAATTCATACATAAGTTTATTGTTGTTGAAACTTTTAAAATATACCTATGTATAATTATTTTTATCCGTTTTAAACTATAATCTTTCTATTGTTTTAAAACAGAGCTTTCTTTGTTAACTTAATTAAGTGAAATCGGCTAAAAAAGATTCTTTCATTGTTTTTTTTAACAAAGACCTCCAATCAGGAGCCGAAAAGGGATTGTCACAGTGAAGTGTTTTTTTGTCTTTTCACAAAAGGGCTGATTACCCGGCCGTATTGACATTTGCATAATTTGCCGGTTTCACCGTGACACGGGGCTTTGTGGCAGTTGCTTGCTAATTGCAATTTATTAGATTTTTGTATATGTTGTTAAAATGATGATTCTATCTTATTATTATAATGTAAGTAGTGTAAGTACCTACCTAACAACAAAAGTAACGATTGACGTTTTTATACGTGATCTAAGTACCTAGCACATTTGGAATAAATTAATGTTGTGAGTCTGTTTTTCTTAAAGTACTTCGATATTAAATTTAACCTAAATTTTCTATGCTAAATAACGAATGCATTCCATAATAATTAAACTCCTTGTCCACTCGTCTCTGATTGGTCCGTCGGCGCGTCGACTCCTGCGCATCTGTCCACTCCCCGCGCGGGGCGGGGCCTGTTGCCATGGCAACGGGACTCTGCCTTGTTATGCATATTAGGCAAGCTTTAATTCATTTCATAGACGTTGCAGTTCGTAACATCATGTTACATCGTTACATCTACTATCAGATTTATGGGCCTTACCATTTTTTATAAGAATGTTGAAGTAAGTTTGTAAAGTTGTTAATTTTGTTGACGTCGAGAATAAATGACGTTTTCGTCGTCAAAAATAATAATGCAGATCTTGATCCCGATGGATAAAGATTACTAACTCTTTCTCACCTTGTCAGGGGCGTATTTACCCTAGGGCTAAAAGGGCTACAGCCCGGGGCGGCAGGCGGCGAAGGGCAGCCCAGGGGCGGCCGGTAGGCCGCCCTTGGACTTTAGGTTGGAGGATTAAAAAAGTAAAGAACAATATTTTAGGACGTAACCCTAGAACGGCCCTGAGCCATCTTTCCAAATGTTGATTTCATGTCTTAAGAAATATGATTTAAACTTAAAGTATGAAAGCCGCCTTCGTTCTTTTCTGAACCGGTGGAATAGTCTAATTTTTTTCCGCCTTAGAGGAAATCTTAAGTTTTTTTTTTGCCTAACTCAGTCGCCCACCCTCCCTGCACAAGTTTATTTTTAAACGTTCTAAAATGTACTCGTCTATCCAGAAAAATCTTTTTTTTTTCTTTAGAAGATATCATTATGTTTGCAAATCTATCACCACAATGTTCCTATACATATGTAAGTCGGTAGATACTCTACACTTCTTCTTCTTTCGTGTCAGTGAACATGCGATTTTTTGAATTTGTCCAGACCAAAACGAAGCAATTTTCTGTCTGAAGTAAGTCTTCCCGAGTGCAGGTGGAAGGGCACAGGGGGCAGGAGAGTACATGCTCCATAGTCAAGGGGGCGGTACCACAGTCGCATAGGTAGGTTGGTACCAACGGTATAGCCCCACTTGCAAAGATTGTCCTTGCAGCAGCCTACCTCTGCTCGCAAACAATTTAGAGTATTCCAAATGTGCCAGGGGAGACTGATACCGGGAGCAAGTTTTTCCTCAAGAGGTAGGAAAGGATCCTGGGGCTGCTTTTCCTACCAGAGCCTTAGCCTTGCGTTTTGTGGGTTTTCATCCGTTAAGGACACCTCACTATTTAGAAACGCTTTGCGGCTCTTAAGGCGGGAAAGTGCGGCAGTATGTGAGTAAAGTGTATTTCTGGAGTCGATTTCTTGTTTGCCTTTCTCAACAGAACATGCCACTTTAGTAGACCTTGTAGTCGGTGTCGGTTTGAGGCATCCCGTTACTTCTCTAGCATGCGCGGACTTTGCCCATATCATCATCAGCCAATAATCATCCACTGCTGGACATAGGCCTCTCCCAAGGAGCGCCACAACACTCGGTCCTCGGCCTTCCTCATCCAACCACTACCGGCTCTACCCGCCTAAGGTCGTCAGTCCAGCGGGCAGAGGGCGTGCCACGCTGCGTTTGCCTGTTCGTGGTCTCCACTCGAGAACTCGTCTACTCCGACGGTTATCGGTTCTTCGGCAGATATGACCAGCCCACCACCACTTCAGCTTGCATATTTTGACAGCTATGTCGGTAACCGTTTTGCTTAGTCCTCAGACGGATAACCTCATTTCTGATACGATCCATCAGTAAAACCCCAAGCATAGCTCTCTCCATAGCACGCTGAGCGACTTTAAATCGGTGGACCAGTCCTACCGTCAGCGTCCACGTCTCTGCACCATACGTCATCACTGGCAGGACGCACTGGTTGAAGACTTTTGTCTTCTGGCTCTGAGGAACGGGAATCTTGCCCATATGGGGCAGGCAAATTCGGCTGGGGCGCCTCTCCGCAAGTTCTACGA
The DNA here is from genome assembly GCF_932276165.1 of Plutella xylostella. Lineage (NCBI taxonomy): Eukaryota > Metazoa > Arthropoda > Insecta > Lepidoptera > Plutellidae > Plutella > Plutella xylostella. The sequence continues at coordinate 11,382,437 of NC_064003.1, read as the reverse complement.
ACAAGTGCTACTTGTACTAGCTACTTGTTCGTAGAACTTGCGGAGAGGCGCCCCAGCTGGTAGAAGAAAGCCGTGGCAGAAGTTTGTTTCGGGAGCTGACTTTCTTCTTGGTGTTTTGGCTTTTGTACGTGAGGGTCACTCCGAGGTATTTTGGTGACGAGCAGTGCTGGATTTTTTAAGTATGAAATCCGGCCTTTGTTCTTTTTTAAACCGGTGTAAGAGTCTATTTTTTTCCGCCTCTATATTTTTTAAGGAAATCTAAAGAAAAAAAAATTGCCTCACTCAGTGCCAAAGTTTATTTCTAAACGTTCTAAAATGTAATCGTCTATCCAGAAAAATCATTTTTTTTGTTCGGAAAATATCATTATCTATGCAAATCTATCACCACAATGTTCTTATACATATGTAGGTCGATAGGTACTATACACTGACTGCTCTTTTTGTTTTCTTTCATTCCTTGATGGGGCGGAAAACCACAGGAGCCCAGGGCGCGTAATCTTTAAATACGCCCCTGCACCTTGTCACCATTATAATTTAGGGAATATAATTTTTCAATAGATAAATGATTACCAACCAACATAATAAATGATAAAGTTTGGAAACTCCAATCACCAAGGTGTTGAATTGAGTCAAAACTCGCCAGCAGCTTTACCTATCTTAAATAATACTAAGTCCCAAACTGCATCAACAGCTACTTAAGCAGATTGAAAGATTAAAAACTCTTTGTCGCCAGCACAAAGCGGCGCGACTCTAGCCCGTAATCTCATTTGAAAGCGATCGAAACGATAAAAATAAAGAACACTTTTTAAACGGTAATAAAGTGACAATTACCATGTAACAATGCGAGTCGGGCGGGGTGTCATACGATGCCCATTCACCGCGCGCCGCGGTGTGATATTTGAAACATGAAACCTCGTATTTACGCTCCCAACACTGTTAAAAGCCAAATATATAGTGTAACAGTAGGTACACGGTTACGTGGATTAAATTGACGCCTTTGTGAGTTCATTTTTTATTGCTCTGATTAAACTGCCGGTTTTGGGCTGATATTGTATAGACTGGCGCTCTATCAGTGATCAGGGTTTTTAGGCGGAAGCCTGTAGCCGAGATCCTACTGGACTAAGTATGATATCTGCTAGAATACTTTTTTATGCATGAATTTGAATAGTATAGTGGCCTACCTTAAAGCTTATAACATCTGGCACCCACGCTTGCAAAACGAGTTACACACGGGTTATCTTCAATATAGCATTAGATATATAGTTACTTTGCCTAACATCAGAAGAACCAGTAAAGTCCATACCTTTCATATTTATTAGCAATCATGGTGTTTAAGTACAATGTTTTTAAGTAACACAATAAAACGGCAGTTACAGTATACGAGTGTAGCGGTCGCGTGCAGCCAATAGCATTTAAAATGTAGCTTTACTGCTCACTTTACGATTACACTTCAAACATTGTAAATGTGACAACTGACCTTAGTTCTCAGATTTCCGTAGTTTTCGTATGAATGAGTAGGTACATTTTCCTTTATTTTGGTATAATGTGATTAATAAATACCTACATCCGTGGAATCAGTAAGTACATAAATATGTAAAACTTATTATTCATTATCCCCATGCTAAAAGTTATTATTCAAGCCAAGAAAAGCCATAAGTACAACATAACCGTAGGTGCATGTGTATTCGCTTTCCATCGTTAATTAACGAGTTTTGTACTCACTTTAACCACTTTTGAACAAGCTATTAATTTTTTGCAAAAAAATCTGACTCGTACAGAAATTAATTTGTAACTTTTGGTTTAATTTCACAACATTGGTTATTTTCCATTAAAACATAATGCAGGCCAAGAGATATTCTGGAATATTTAGAGTTCTCAAATCGATAATGTGATAGTGATATAAATGTGATGTGAAAATCGAACAAATGGCACAGTGGTTATATAATTGGTTACTAGGACTGCTACGCTTAAAATCCCGGGTTCGATCCACTCCACCATGATTATGATCCTATTCGACCATGTTTGTTTGTACCTATGGTCGATAATGTAAATAAAACAATTAGGAAAATAAGTGCCTACTTATTGAGTTTCCATTTTCTCCTCTATTTTGGCCGGCTGTAGTGCCGTACTGCCCTGAATAGAGCCCCGCGGCACAGGACGCGGCTGTGTTTATGCTAACGACACTGCGGCCGCCTCAGAATTATAATCCAGGTCTAGATTGACCTAATGTATAACACGAAATTAGCACCCAAATGAGCCAGTAAAGCACTAGGCACGATGAAAATAAATTAAACATAAATCTTGCTGTGACTTTATTAAAATTATCCTATATTTCTCATTTTAAGCAGTATCTGTGACCTGCAAGGCTGCCAGTAATTGGTTTTTTGATGGATTGTGTTTTGCGATACCAAGGTACTTACTTACTGGGGGATGATAGGTATTTTTAATTTGAAATTCCCCGAATCAATTTATATTTGTATTTGTACCAAGAAGGCGGTCGGTCTGAGACACGGCCCAGTTAATAACTTGTTCAGTAAAGTTATCATGGACCACAATATCATTAATCTAGTACATTAATAATATACTGCTAGGTACTAGGTATAAGGCATGTCCCTGTGGCTCAGAGGCAATCTAGCCATGATGCCACGAGTGAACACTAAATAGACCTACATTTTAAATTGTCAACTATTTCTAGGAGTCTGTACTACACGAGATAAATGAAACCCTTAATATTGCTACGATTAATTCTATTCTCTGTGGGAATGTATTTTTTTAATTATTCATTACATACATACTTATAGCATTAATATACTTACCTAGGGTTTTCCAGACAGGTTTTTCAATTTCACAGGGACCCAAAAGTAAATAAAATTACTCAAAAGAAAATCATGAACGCAGCAAAAAGTTCCAACAGGTGCTGGCAGCGTGTAAAAAATAAACAGCTGAATAATTCAAATTTGGAAAAAAGCTATCCGTTGTATTTTATCAGACGACACGACGCGTGGCTCCCAGCTGCAGATCCAACATGGCGGCGGACTGCCACCATTAATAAACGTAAATTAACCATAAACATCCACGCCCACTGTCCTTTAATATCAGTTTATGATACAAAAGTTATATTTGTATGGATGAAGAATTGGAAGACTTCGTGACATAGGCAGAGATATATTTTTTCTTTACATTTGACCTTTTTCACTCAGGTACGACTTCTGTATGGCCTGCTGGGTTGAGAATTGGCGATTGAATAGGTACATACATTATATAATATGTATTTAGAGCAATAGGGAATATGCATAATTTTTTTTAATACTTTTATTGGATAGTTTTACATCACTTTATTATAGTAAAAAAAAATTCTACGCCAAAATAAGTAATTTAAGGTATTTTAAAGAAAGTTAAAAAATTACAACCATCACGACCACTTTGAAATTCCCGTCAGGATGGCGGGCTGGTGTGACGTCATAATCTTTTAATTTCACGGCTCAGAATAATGAGTCCCGTCAGTCGGCATAGATTTTTACCTAATCAACACAGGGGTATAATCGTGACAGTTCTGACATTGCGAAAAAGAGACGCTTAGCTACATTAAGCGTAAGAAAGAAACGTTAAGCTGTAAATGTTTTTTGTCCTTTTTGCTGTGGCGCCTGTTTACGTCAGTTCTCTGTGCCAAACAATGAAACAAATGAAAAATCTGTGCCAAACAAAGGCTGACAGTTACAACAAAATTTTCTAAATGCTATTTATTTTTGATTTGCTAGTGATTTGTGGGTGTTTATTAAGTTTATTAGACTATTATCATCACTTAACGAGTGTGTGACATGGGTGGATGGATTTTGTTCGGTTGTACAGAGCATATTGAACGAAAACACGATGGAATGATGGATGAGATATATTTTCACATGTAAGTAGATACTATCAAGTTTAACAAGCTTACATTCATCATAGTACTATCTATTGGCTCGATTTTAATATAAAACGATACTAATTTTAATACTGTAAGGTCTTTTAGTATCAGTTTTAAGTAAAAATTACGAGGTACCATATCATAACAAATCACATGGTGTTGCAAGTTATTGAAAATTTATTTTACCCACAAATATTATAGTATGCAAAGAAAATACTAGAAATTGTAACGGACTCGGGTTGGGTTTACAAATGGGGCGCACGAATTCGGTTTTTGTGAAGATTGTATTTTGTAGAAGTCATTCTCCTCTTTCAAATGAGGTGCCTCTCATTGTGAGGAAACGTTCGTTTCTTTTTTTTTCTTCCATGTGTGATTTCTTCTGTATAATATAAAGTTTATTGTATTGATACGAAATACGTGTTTCCTTTAAAAAAAACCCCATCACATATTTGGCCCACGATTATAATGCTCATGCTCATCCATTTATCTCTTTCATAGGTTTCCGACAGAAAAAAAATATCAAGAAAATGGATAGACATTACCGGTCGCACAAATTGGGAACCAAGGAAACATACAAAAATTGTGTTCGGCACATTTTGAAGAGGATTGTTTCGATTGGACGAAGACAATGAATTATACAATTCACTCAGTTTGTGTATATTAAATAATTATATTGAAATCAAATAAGTATGAGTAAAGTTTTTTTTCTTATATCGTCGGTTGACAGGAAAAACTCACTAAGGCTGATTTTTCAATATTCAGATAAATGTTATCTGGGTAATACAAACATTGAGAAACATTGAGACGCAAGAGCATCAAAATTATTTCCCAGCAAAACTTTTGTCTGGCTATTGAAAAATTTGCCTTTAGTGTCTTTTTCCTATCAACCGACGATATACTCAAGTTTTGTTTTTGTTATTATGATAAGTTAAATTTCCCCATATTTAGGTTTTATTTTTTTGTCGGCAACATCTATGGTTTGAGTGAGAAAGAGAATAGTGCACACGGCGATTGCGAATCTATTTGTAGTTGATCTGAGCTAATCAAGTAATCTCACACTCAGTTGCAGAAAGCCTCTTTAAAATGTCACATTAGCTATTATGTCATTACCACTAATGATTCCATTATTTTAAAGCTGTTGCACAAAACTTTTTTGGACATAGAAATGAGGCGTTTGTTTAAAAAAAAAAAAGTTCCTTTTTGGAGAAATAGATGGCGTTGTCTGGGGTTGTACCAACTTTCAAACCCTCAGAACACACTCAGATCACAATATGTTATTCTGTGAGGCTAACGAAATGTGAAAGTGACGTAGGTAGGTAGAATTGTAGTATTATTTTCTCTATGATGTCGATGTCACTGTTGCTTCAGCGTTCAGTGCGATTGTGCGTACAGCCGTTCTTTTCAAGTTTTCTCAGTTTCCTTGTGTTTCTCCTGTATTAATTGAGTTGTAGTTGAGCTATCTGCTCCTCCTCCCTTGATACTGTAGAGTTACTGCACTCGAGATAGTGACTCTTTTGAGATAGTGACTCTTGTGAAAGTGACTGCTATACTGTAATAATGCCTAAGGACTATGGATCATGGTCCCTTGCCAATCTGAAGATAGAGTTACGAAAACGGAATGCCAAACTAACTGGACGGAAAGCCGTCATGGTTCAGAGGTAAGTTTGATTAAAGCATTTACAATAATAATATAGTAGCAACGTAGTAGTGCTTATGTTATATGGCACACATTCTCATCTTGTCTTGTAAGTATTTCTTTGGGATCTTATTTAGGATCATACAATAAATAAAAATAGAAAATCAGTTCTCGCACGCAGCACCCGTTCAAACGTCGCGCATAGAGAAAAGAACACTACGTGACGGCGCGGGTAGAACTATTCACAGAATACTTAGCACTATCCCAAGCCACATGCAGTCTGAGCCTCGGAAGGATGGCTCGCGCTACCACCCGACATTTAATCACAACTAGTAAGTTCTTATTCTGAGTTTAGTACTCTTTGCTCTCTATGTAATTTTTGACAGTTGATACACTGCGTTTTCACGCCATCTATCGGCTTACCCAAAATCTCAACTGACAGCTGTCAAGGAAAACGGCTCATTGCTCCTTTAAGTAATGACAAGTTCAACATATCTACTCTGTGCTCATTAGGAAATGAATGAACGTTTGAGTAGAAACATGGAAGTAATAATACAACAGGAATGCGCACTCACCAAAATGATGCAAACAAAAATAGACCTAACGAATTCACCTTAAGATTTATATTTGAAGTGAAAGAGGCCGCGAGCCGATAGAGAGGGTTACCACAGAGCCCTTCCTCTCTTTCTAACAATTGCCAGGATTTAGTTGTGTAAACTTTAGTAGATTTTGTACGAAGAGAGCTAGGCAAAAAAAATCTTAAATTAACTCATAGACTACTGTATATCATATCATTTTCAAAAACAAATTTATAATAAATCATTATAAATATGTAATTTTAATTAAATATTTGGTATTTGTATCAATAATAATTTCATAAAAAATATTGGTAGTTTTTCTAAATTCTTTACGACAAGACCGAAGTTGTCAAGATGACGGATGACGTTTATACTGTTGTGAGAGACGTTATGGTTAGGGTGACCATTAATTCGTACTTTTGAATCACTTTCCATTAATTAGGACCTGTTTCATTCAACTTTTTGTTTTATTTTATACCTAAGTATAATTAGTTATTATTGTGGCTGTTATCTTATAAGGCTGGTAAAGAGTTATGAGCTGTTGATTTTTTTGGTGATAGATATGAGTATTATAAGATAATTTATGAAGCTTAAAACCGGCGGAAGCACTTAGGTTGAGATTTTTTTTTTAAATCTAATGATTTTCATCAACGTTTTAGGTACATAGTTGCGTTTAATGTTAACCTGTTTTGACACTTTCTTGTCAACACTACACCTAACTTAATTTTATTTACTTAAAATTAGGTATATTTTCCCAAATTTCAGCTTTCCTTCTAATGAAGAAACATAGCAAAGGTGGTTCCAAGTAATTCCCATAAATTTTCATCATTTTAAACCCGATGATAAATCCCGATTCATCGCAAGTGTTTATTATCGTTACAGTCGAACTATAAAGTCCTGACAATAAAGAGTGCGATTTTGCTAAGACTTTTTATCATTGTCAGTTATTTACTTACCTGTACATCGAATTGTTCGAATAATTAGTGACTTTGAAACCATCGACACCTATTCGCGACATGATAGATTAGAAGTGATGTCTCATGAATTACCTAAAATTATGGTCACCAAAAATAGAAAGAGATGGAGGGCTCCGTGCTGACTATCTCTGTCGGCTCGTTTTTTTGGTGCAGTGCGCATTCCTGTTGTATTATTACTTCCATGAGTAGAAATGAGTGAACGAATGCGTTTTGATCATGCAAAAATCATAAAGTTTGGCATAAAATTACAATAATCAAAGAAATTCTACATTATTTTGAGATTTGATTCCTCTATAACAAAACGCAAAATGAAATGTCAACAAACAACAATCAACAAACAATACCACCGCATCGTTTTTCTTTATAATTACAATGTTGTTTTACCTACTTAACTACATAACTGCAAAATTATGCCGATACTGGAAGATAAACAAGTGAAAAATGCAGGTGTGACCTGAAATAAACTGCGGAAGAAAACGCGTTATTCGTTACTGTTTTAACTGGTAGGTTAGATGCTGCTACGACCAGAGTCTCTGGAAGACCATTGCCTTACGTATTGAATAAGTACAGGAAAGCCGCTTCGTGGATATGCAGATGCAGGCTGGGCAGGTTTCATCAGAGAGCCAGAGGTGCAGGCATTAACAACCCGCAGAGAATTGAATAGATAACTTTTATTCAACAATCATAGTTATAAATATGAATTACCTACTATTGTAGTAATATTAAACATTAAAAATACAATTTTAAAATACTGTTTTTTATTTATAAAGAGATAACACTGCATAGATAGATTGCGAAATTTTGGTAATGAGTACTTGTGTATTGGTTCCAATTCAAGCACATAAATGTTTTCCTCTGCTATAATAACGATTACAATTCTGTTTAAGACACTACACTGATTGAAATAGTTTCAAATACATAAATTATTATAAGAAAATTAATATAAAATTGGTTATAATGGATGCTTTTTGGGTCATTAGATTTGAAGTATATTTTAAGGGACCAAACATCGAAATAAAGTCACTTTAGGGGCTAATGTGGCTTTGTGCAACGCAAAATTGAAGAAAAAACGACATTGACATTTCATTAGGGTAAATTTGACATTTCATTAGATAAATTTAAAAGTCTCATGAAACGTCACATTAAAGTGCTTTTCTGCAACGACTTAATTGGACTTTAAGGTTTAATGATGTTTTTAAAACTTAAAGGACGTTTCTGCAACTGGGTATCAGAGTAATTTTGTATTTTCAACAAACCAATGTTGTCATGGTAACAAACGAAAAAGGAAGTGTATAAAGTGTGATCAGTGGCTGTTTTGTAATGGTAATAAAGTGTGACCAGTGGCTGTTTTGTAATGGGAGCTCGTAAATAGCTACTAGTAGCTCTTTTGAAATGGGGGCACGCAAACCAGAGGACCTTTGTACACAATATTACGTTATTATGGCAATATGAATATAAAGTAATATTTGTATTGTATGTAAGTACTAACTGTAACTTTGGTTCTCAATAAGAGAGGCTAGGGTTAGTGGGTCATTCTATTATATTATCTGTGGGGGTGTAAGAACCTGCACCTGGCTCTCTTGAATGGAACCATTGTGCATATGTCAAAAGTCTAAACCCCCTTCCTAAGCTTGGACCATTTCCCACCACGCTGGCCCACTGCGGATTGGTGGGTTCACATATCTAAATGTGCTGAATCTAAATATTGAGGTTTCCTCACGATGTTTTCTTTCACATGCTACATGATTATCCCCGAATTTAATTCTACAAAAATAATAACGTATAACATACATAATATTATCTTTTATTTATAATAAAAACTTTTCCGCAGCTGGCCACAGTTTACTCGTTCATACTGCGTAATAAATTTAATGTGTCCAGTTCTTCTGAAGACGAGAATTCTTCCATAACTTAATTTAGAAAAAAATAACAACTTTTGAAATATACTAACGACTGCCATTATAGCCTAAAAGTAGAAAGAGCAACTTGTGTCATGTTCATGTCATAATACTTACAATACAAATTTAATTTTATTGCGTTGCAATATGGAGCATATTTGAGTGGCTCGTTGACTAGCGAATGGCTGTTTACGCCTCATTACAAAAGAACAACTAGTGGCAGCCCATACACTACCAACAAAAAATATAAAAAGTCCTAAACTTTGCAAACAAACAAGCATATCGAACAAGAAGTGGAGAGGTTATAGGAGGCTAGGATCTATTGGAAGAATTTTTATGTGATCCATCGTATCTGATCACAACGAGCATCACAAACACTCGGTGACATTAACATTTCTTTGTTTACACTTGACATTTATTTAACTTCCGCCGTAAATGCAAAGAAGTTATTATTCTGAGATTGATATATAAAGAATTTTGACGTCACATCCGCCCTAAGAAAATGGGTGACGTTTCTCTGAAGTTAGAATTTACCGAAGTTTTTTTGTACTTTTCAACTTCATTTACTTGGTCAAAAATAAATTATAATCAAAAATATTGATGGAGGCGTAGTTATAAAATAACAAAGTTTATTATAAATAATATTTGACCTTTATTTGAACCTCTTGCACATCCAATATTTACTTTAAGGTAAGTACAGTTTTAGGTAAGATAATATTATAAGTTACCCGTTTTCCTGGAAAATCCTATGAATATGTAAATGGAACCCTCTGGTTGCATCATCACGGGAGCAGTGAGTGATGTCGGCATGTCGGGGCGGGTTTACTGCCAGAAGTAATGTTCGAGAACAGAGTGAGGGGTAATTACACGCTCCGTGTCTCTGGGTTACGTGCCGGGCTGCCGACTGATTCTGCTATTTTCAAATAATCTTTTAACTAAAAGGTAAAACAGCTACAAAAAGTTAAGTAAAGGCTTAAGGGGTAAACTCTGTTCCACTTTGTGCTCCAAACTTTATTGCGTACAGATATTATATAATAATTTTAGCATCAGGAATGGCAATCTATTTAAATAAAAGATCAGAACACACAAAATACAGCTTTTAATTACAAATAATCATGATATCCGATAAATTTACACACTAGCTCTTATTTAATCAATTTGTAACCACTAAAATGACAATCAACACGAAATATTTACACACGTTAATTAATAAGACACTTTTAGCAATCAAATAAAGCAATGAACACAAGAGAAAGAAAAAGGAGCAACGATACCGAGAACGCCTTCGCTTTACCATCCGCACGCACCGGGAGCCACGAAAAAGTGAAACCGGCTGAGCGCGCGCTGCGCCTTATATAGGCTCGGTGGCGGACGGGGGCCGTTGTTCATTTTTCTTAACCCTAAACCCTAATACGGCTTCTCCTGACGGTGTCCCGTCCTCGGGCACCAGGGATGTCTTCGGCCATTCTTCAAATCAGCTTTGGTTGGACGACTCAGCAACAGCTTGGTCGTTGGCTTCGGCAGTCGCACGCGTAGTGGCATCATGACTCGCATCAGCCCTGACATCAGCACTCCGGTCTCCATTGGCATGATCGCTGGCATCGGCATCGTCTGGAATTAACAAAGCGCATTAGAATTCTTACTCATAAGACTTTCGCATTCACGTCATCACACAACCAAGGCCCTCATACGTCATTCATATCTCTCACACTGAAAATAGGATCCTTCAGCACACACTGTGACAAACATCATCTAATCACACCCTCAGCTCACACACATGGGTGGACTCAGCTCTGAATCACGCACCCAACCACATGGACTAAGTACCCAGTGGCATACACAATGACAGAGGCCTCAATGAATCGCATGTCCCTCGACTAACAGGCAGCGCCAAGCGGTATCTACGTAAGCATTGACAGAGGCATCACTGATTCGCATGTCCCTCGACTAACAGGCAGAGCCAAGCGGTATCTATGTAAGCATGGACAGAGGCATCACTGATTCGCATGTCCCTCGGCAAATAGGCAAAGCCAAGCGGTAAATCAAGTCACATCATATAAACTGCTTAAAAGTGTACGTACACAAATAAAACAGGGGCCTCACCTTCAAAGAAGCTTGCACACGACTCGGGGCACCATTCCCCTCGCCACGGCACCATATATTCGGCTGCCGCCTGCGTCGTTTTGCCGTAGGCTCCACTGAGCAGCTTCAGCTCGTAGCGCCCGCTGGGTAGGACCCTGATGACTTTGTAAGGACCTCTCATGCCAGGATCCACTTTGCCAGTAGATTGGGAGTACTTGATGACGAAGGCTAGGTCACCAACTTCAAAGGTCCGCGGTAGATGTCTTTGCTGGTTTACCCTGGAATCCTGCTGTGCTTGGTTTCTCCGAAGTAGCTGACTAGCACGACTTCTACACAACTCGCGCAAGGACTCACGATTGGGTTGAGATCCTTCCACAGCTACATCCCTAATGAGGGCACGTATGACAGGTGTGGTAGCATCCGTGCCAATAAGGAGATTGAGGGGCGACCTTTGCGTGGTCTTTTGTTTTGTTATGTTGATTACTAGCTGTAACCTCCATAAATTCTGTGACCACGAACTCTTATTATTCCTGGACTCGATGCGAATCATGTTCAGTACGGTGCGAATGTACCGCTCAGCCTGTCCATTAGCTTGATGCATTTCGGGGGTAATAAGGTGGACCTCACATCCAAGATCGTTGGTCCACTTCGTGAACTCACAGGACTCAAACATTCTTCCTCTATCTGCCACGAGCAATTTGGGAGAACCGAACAGGGAAACCGCATTTGTCATAACTCTTTTTAGTTCACTAACATCTTGTTTGTAAAGGGCATACAGAAGACAATATTTTGAGAAGGAATCTACCAAGACGAGTACAAATTTAAAACCTTCTGACTCTGGAAGGGGACCTAATACGTCAACGTGAAGCGTTTCGAAGGGCACATTTGGTTTTTCAAAGGATGTGATTGGCTGGTGAGGGGCCCGGGGAACACGTTTACGTGAGATGCATATCAAACAGTGAGAAATGTACTTCCGTACAAAGCTGTTAAGGCCAGGAAACCAGAAGTGTTTAAGGATCAGGTCTACAGTCTTGTCTATTCCTATATGTGTATGCTCGTCATGGAAAAGTCTCAGTAAACTAAGTCTGTGACCTTTGGGGACGTAGCATAAGAGCCTTGGTTCTTCACCAGTAGGTGTATACCGATAGTACAAAATATCATTTTGTTTAACGTAACGCCTGGCATCTAGACTACCTTCATTCAGTTTCTGGACGAGATCCTGAACCTCTTCATCCCCAGCCTGAGCCATCTGCGCCCAATTGCGTGGTTTTTCTATGCTATGTACCTGGACCGCTGGTGGATTCCTGCTCAGGTAATCAGCGTGAGTCATGGACGTGCCTTTACGGTACTCGATGTTGAACGTGAAATCTTGCAAATAAATCCACCAGCGAGCCACACGCGGCAACAGATCCTTCTTATTTTCGGTGGATTTTAAAGCGTTGCAATCCGTCACGATCTTAAATTGTATTCCGACTAAATAGTGCCTAAAATGTTGCAGCGCTTTAACAACCGCCAGTGTTTCTAGCTCATAAGAATGATACCGGCTTTCGGCTCCCTGTGTTGTTTTGCTAAAGTACTCTACCACAGTTTTCTTGCCATCTGGCTGCGTTTGCATTAGTACAGCGCCGTAACCAATGCTACTGGCGTCAGTGTGGAGTTCGGTTGGGAGCTTATGGTCAAATATTGAAAGGATCGGCTGATTAGTAAGGCACGAAATCAGATATTGCCTGGCCTGTTCTTGTTCTGAGCCCCACTCGAACTTCACACCGCTTTTGGTTAGGTGAGCAATACATGCGGTTTTCGCGGCATAATCTTGAATGTATCTCCTAAAGTAGCCAGCTAGTCCTAGCAATTGCCTAACCTGCTTTACGTTACAAGGCACCGGTGAATTTACTAGGGCTTCTACCTTACGGGGGCTCGGCTTCACCTGACCCTGGCTGATAACTCTACCAAGATACTCTATTTCTGTCGTTAGAAACGTACATTTTCGCAGATTAATTGAAAATCCTGCGTCAGTCAGAACCTGAAGGACCTCACGCAGTAACGCTATGCCATCTTGGACGGTCATACTCAGCAATAGCACGTCATCTATGTAGACAAGGATATCACCGGAATCTATAAAACGACGCAGCGTGTTATTGATTATTCGCTGGTAAACTGTTGGTGAATTGGTAAGACCGTATGGCATTTTCAAATACTCGTAATGTCCTTCCGGTGTTACGAAACCAGTTTTGTGAACGGAACCCTCAGCTATGATGATCTGATGGAACCCTGTTGCCATGTCGAGTGACGTAAAGAATTTACATGATCCTAACCGGTCAATATGATCATCTATTAAAGGCAGGGGGTAACGATCTTTAACAGTTATCTTATTGAGTGCCCGAAAATCCACGCACATTCGATCTGCGCCATCCTTCTTCTTAACAAGAAGGATGGGGCTTGAGTATGGTGATTGTGACTCCCGGATAATGCCTTTTTCCAATAAGTCTCGAATTATTTCACGGACGCGAAGTTTTTCGTCGTACGAAAGTCGATAAGGATGGTAAGCGATAGGCGTATCATCGGTTAAATTTATATGCATCTCGCCTGTCTTAACAGTAGATGTCGCCGTACCCGTAATCAGAAAGGCTGAAAAGTCATTAATAACGGCTAGTAATAAATCGCGCTCATAATCCTTTAAGGGCGTATTAATTTGCTGTTGTGTGTCCGTACTAACTGATGCTACGTTAGCAACGCCCGAGGACCGCGTTAAATACTGTCTTTCTTTAGTTCGGATGTAAACCACACCCTCTCTATTTAAAACGTCAGTACCTATAATTATGGGAGCCGTCATACATGATGATGGCACCACCAGAAGGTCTACCTCAATTGATATCTCTTTAAATTCTATGACTAAAGTCACGAGACTGTTAACTGTTATCGGTTTTTCACTTATGCCTTTTATCACGCACATAGTAGGTCGCTTAGAACATGATAAATATCTTAAAGTGTCTTCGGAAATCAATGAAACATTTAACGCGCCGCTATCTATGAGAACATCAACGGGTATGCCCTGAACAATGGCCGTGGTTATGTCGTTAGATTTCTGTTCACCTTCATACTCTCGGCAAAGATTAACCTTTTTAACATTACGGGATTCCGATCTCTCCTTTGCAAAACATTTGTCTTCCCTATGACCGGGTTTCAAACAGAAAGTACATCGTACGGGTCCTGATCCAGACGCACTTGGTGTTGTATTATTGTCAGACATTTTTGACTTTTTTGGGCAGTGCAGACTTTTATGTCCAGGTTGACTGCAGTTAAAACATGTAAGTGCTGACTTCCCTAGATGGCGTTTCTTGGCGGAGTAACGAGAGTTTGAGTCTATCCTAGTGTTATCCGAATCTCGTTTAGTATTGGGCCCTGGGCGAACATAAATTGAGAGAAACGAGACTATGCTTTCACACGTGAGATCAGCATTAGCTGCCGCAGCACGGACTTGAGGATTACATATACCGCGAATTACTATTTGAATCATTAGTTCCTCACTTAAACCTTTAACAATTCTCAAACGCAGTAAAGTGCGGCGGGCATACTCTGCATATGAAGAGAACTTATCGGAGTTTGCGCACATCGTGTCGAAAAGAATGTTGGCATAATCTAGTTTTCTCGGGCACAATGGCTTGAATTCAGTTTTAAAACTAGACCACGACCTATCACTAGTTACCCATTCGTTTAACCATTGGTTTGCATCTCCTTTTAGACAGCCTGCTACTCTAGCTAAACATTCCTTATCGCTCCACTTATTTGCTATCTGAGCCCTATCAACTTCTTCGCACCATGCATCTACGTCATGTATTTTTGGGTCAAAGTTTGATACGTAATAATGTTGTGGTTTCGAGCCAGAAATAGTGCTAAGTAAATCAGCTAACACACGAGACGAATCTAGATTTTGTTCCGGCGTTGGATGGGCTGTCGTGCCGACATCGATAGGCGAGATCGGCACGTTCCTAGAGCTGCCGTCAGCTGTACTACTACTCTCAAGCGAACTTAAACGTGTCAAAATAGCATCTAAAGTCCGACGCGTGGACCGACGTGGGCTTTTCGAACGAGATCTACGCTTACGGTGTCTACGGCTTCGACTGCGCGACCGACTTCGAGATTCACGTGGCATTTTGTACCTAAGGGGGCCGTCCCCGTATTATTAACAAAACCTAACGGTAATTTAAGCAGTTTCTAATCAAATGTACGAATGAGCCGACTACAAAAACACACCACCACACTGAGTTTAAAATGTATCCGTTTTACTAAACACTCATCAACACGTTTGTTCACAGTGAAATTATGTAGCACAGGCAGGCTTAAGCGATTTACAATTGTAAAATGTAACAGATAATTGGCAAAATAATAATTACCGACCTTAAAAGTGGGTAGGCACAGCACTGCACAAAAAAACGTGACTATTCTCAAGAAAAAATAAATTCTAACACGATTTAGGCCGCACACTCACTGTTATTGCAACACGTATTGTTTAAATCACAACGGTAATCGATAGCAACAAGAAAATAAGCACAATTTAACATTTCGGTTGATTGTCCTTCAAGTGGGCTGTAGAATACGAATCCAACTTCTGATTTTAGCATCAGGAATGGCAATCTATTTAAATAAAAGATCAGAACACACAAAATACAGCTTTTAATTACAAATAATCATGATATCCGATAAATTTACACACTAGCTCTTATTTAATCAATTTGTAACCACTAAAATGACAATCAACACGAAATATTTACACACGTTAATTAATAAGACACTTTTAGCAATCAAATAAAGCAATGAACACAAGAGAAAGAAAAAGGAGCAACGATACCGAGAACGCCTTCGCTTTACCATCCGCACGCACCGGGAGCCACGAAAAAGTGAAACCGGCTGAGCGCGCGCTGCGCCTTATATAGGCTCGGTGGCGGACGGGGGCCGTTGTTCATTTTTCTTAACCCTAAACCCTAATAATAATATTATTATGACCTTTTATTCTACAGAAATTATTGTATTAGCAATAAATAACGCCAGTACAGGACGTTGGATGCGGTTAAACCAACTAAATTACTCATAGAGCTCGAAAAAGTATTATTTGTAGATTTAACTCCAAAACGAGAAACTTTCAGTGGTCGCGTCTCCTCGAATCCAGTCCTGTTTACCATCATACCGTGATCCGCGCATCAGTATGCACGCCGCGCGCCCCGGAGCTCAGGCTCAGGGTCTCATTCACAGTCTAATTACAACACAACAAATAAAACTAAATAACCTAAATACTGATTACGGAATAATGTGGAAGGGAAATGCTTAGTTAATACATTATGTCAAGACATTGATATAACAAAAGCTTGTTAAAGTTCGCTGTGCAGGGAGGTGTTAGCCATTGCCTTATTTTTCGTTCACCACAGTAATTGCAGTAGCAGTTTTTTATACCTATGTAAGTAATGTATCTATGTATAGGTAGGTAGGCGTAGTGCCTACCTAGTTCCACCTTACGGGTTCGGTAATCATGTCTTCTTTAAATTTTACATACGATGAATTAAAATACCTTTTCTTTATAATACCGGTGAAAAAGTTTTATTTTCAAATCATCTAGGTACTACCCGGTTCAGGTGGGTCGTTCTAGCGTACGAAAAACGAGATACTGCGCTAACTACGACTGTATCTGGCTGTATGAAAAGTGCCGATTGCATGACTGATCTTTTTTTTGTCAAGTTAGAATAACCCGCAGTTTTAGCCAGTAGAAGAGGCCGGCGGCGGTGGGTGGCAGGTCGCCGCACGCGATCCGGCGGTTTGTTGGAGATTATCGAAGATTTATCGACTGCGATTATTGCACTGATCGCCACCACCTACTTGTAAGGATACAGTAAGTAATAGTAAGTATACAGGGTACGAATTTATCAATGTTTCCCCTAAAGGCATACGTACTCAACTACAAAGATGTGCAATGCAGTGGTGCAAATTTAATAACCCTCTTTGTAATATAGCCAGGTGAAATAAAGTCCACATTGATACAAACATCAATGTACTTACGTTATAAGTCATGTAAGACAATCTCTACATGAAATTTGTATGAACCTACTACATTTTTCAATATTTTTTATACAGACGTTTTTTTGTAGCTTCTTCTGTACCATTGATAAAACATGACCCCACACACCACTACGTCCACCTCCCGCCGGCTCGGTCATCTATAAAGTCCCGCCGCGAACAAAATGCAGTTCATACTCGATAACTCACGCTATGATAGTGATGTATGTGCCCCGCAGCTCCGTGTATCAGCCGCGATCACCTATGAATCTTGTTGAGGGCCAATTATAGAACAACAACCTATTATTTTCTTGTCATGTCATATGTGACATTTTGAAAAATGTCAGAGCGTGCAGCGGCCGATACACGGTTTTCTTATCGATGTCGATAAACTCGTTTAATGCGCGTTCCACCAATCACAGGGCCGTATTTTTTGCGAACCGCGACAGTATCAATAAATATTCTAATTTCATTCTTAAGATATATTTTATCTATAACTGAAACTGATAAAAAGTCTTACCAAAGTCTTAGAAAAATAAAAAAATATATGTATTTGCATAGATACTATGACTGAGTTTCCAGTAGGTAAACTCGACCACGTAGGTATATTGACTCGGGGTAACATTAGTGGGTCCATTCATTGTGTCTGCCGTAGTACTTGGCACTTTAGAACACAATTAATCCTGACTAGGCACTGAGCATAATGTGAGGTAAACTTAACATAATATGGACTGTACCTATGTAAACATTATTGTCTAATAACATTTATTATTAATTATTAATATTTGTGTGTGAAGATCAAAATGTTACCTACCTGAAAACTGTATTTGAAATAAATTGATAGGCACAAGCAGCGAACTATAGCAAGGTAGCAATGTGATAATTCCAAAATATGTATTTAAAATTTTTAAATTATGGTCCAGTTTCTAATATTCATACCAGAGTGTTTACAGTGAAATTAGTATAATAGTGTTGTCACTAAACACTTGGTTGTTTCTCTGTCAAGGGTCGAGAGTCGTTTGTTAAGTAATTGCAAGTACCCTCCGTTTAGGAGTCATCCTCTGAGCCTCGGTTGGGACTAAGTAAGGTTAATTTGTCCGTCTTGACATCATTATGGCGTTAACTTAGTAATTTGTTGTCTCTCTTGTAAAATAGATAAAGATAAAGAAACATTATTTTACTCACTGACGTAAACGAATACCTACAGAAAATTATACAATACAAAACAAACAATAACAGAACTAATAGGTTGCTGTCCAGAGCGTCAAATAGGCACAGCTCAGCATGTGCTGGAGACAATACAGCCACAGCGCTGGTTTTCAGCTGCCTCTTACAAGGTGACCTCAGTCGCGCATGCATAATCACATTATGATACTATTTTTAATTAATTGGTAAGAAAGAAAGTATGTAGAAGTATATTTAGCTATCGCACAGAACCAGAGAGCACAACAAATAGAAGCAAAGAACGAACGAGTCACTGCATTTAATTTATTTTATTTCATTCCAACGACCTTCCGTAGCAAATTCATTTTCTTTCGCGACTCACTGCCCTCGAATGCAGTCGGAGTGAAAAAATAAACAAATTAAATGTTTAATTCAGAGACACCAACTGGCTGGATTGGTCACACTTTGCCAATATTGTCGCTACGTCTGTATGGAATTGGGGGCCAATAACAGAAACTCGTGTACTGAAAATTGAACCGTATTCCTACTTCAATACAATTTCATATTATAAATCTTACAGTGAATGGCAATATTATAAAAGCCGCGATTTCGTTATGAAACGCTATAACAAAATATCTAGTAATTGAGTAAAAATGAACCTAATGGAGGTGGTTTTAAAGAAGATTATGGTTTGTGGGATAGCCATATTTTGAATACAAATGATAGAAACATATGCGGATACTTAATTCGTGATGAGGAGCTTCAGAAGCCCGGGATGTTTGAATAAAATAAAATAATTAATTGTCATTGTGCGGATATTAAGTGCGTTTTGTGGACTGTGGGGTGTACTTACAAGGGATTACGTTATAAACATTAACCTAACTAATAATTATATAAAAAAAAGTTATAACACAACTATTACGTATTATAGTAGTCACATACTTAAGAGTTTAATATGAATAGTATAATAGGGGACAATCCTTCTAAAATCATAGAATAGATTTTTGTTATACTACGAGTAGGTATCACAAAATTGCCAATCTGGTAAATGTATTTTTTTCAAAATTACAGGAAAATATGTTTTCTGAAATATTCTGAAAGAATTCTTAACATACCTATTATTATTTTATTAAGTAGGTAAGAATATGTTTTTTTAATGTATGTTATTTTTGCTGATATTAAGTAAGACATCCGCTTTAAAGGAGTATTTAAATTTACTGCTAATAAAACAGGTAAAGGAAACGAGGAGGAAAAAACTTGAGAATTTATTTATCGTTTATCGAGATCAAACTTTTTCACTACTTCGTTTTTTTTCTCAACAACTATTCAAGTATCCGACAGTTGGAAGTAAATTGCAACAAGTTAGGTTCTTTCTTTGACCCCTCGATGTGCCGTGAATACTTGATTACTAGCCGGAGTTCCGCTCTGCAGTTTCAAGAAAACCATTATTATTTTATTATACACTCACGGGCAATGAAAAGATTCTACTGAGAAAAGCACCAAATTACTTCTAAACGGAAAAGGCTAACTTAATTTTACGCCTTCTGTAATATTGAAGTAGTACATTTAACAGAGCATCAGGATATAACAAAAAAAAAAACACGCGCTCACGCCTTGTACTAATGTACTCCCTTGCGGGGTAGGCAGAGGTGCATTGCTGCACCTACTTTTCGCCAGAGTGTTATGTTAGTCCCAATGTAATAGGGGGCAGGCCTATTGCCATTTTACGGGCACATCCAAGACCCGAGAACAAATATCTGTGTTTAAACAAATATCTGCCCCAGCCGGGAATCGAACCCGGGACCATCGGCTCAGTAGTCAGGTCACTAACCACTACGCCATTCGGTCGTCGTAAGATATAACCAACTAAAAACTGTAACATTTTGTTCAAATTTTATATAAATGTTTGAAAAACTTGGGGTCGTTTGGTGTCGGCATTTTGTGAGTAGAACTTTTTCATTGCCCGTGAGTGTAAATAGTCAATCTATAGTCAGAACGGTGAAGATTCATGAAATTTTATAAACTTTAATATCGGTATTTAACTTTACCACAAACCAAGAAAAACGTTAAACAGAAGTTTAGCACATTACTGCTTATTATAATTTATCTATCAAGTCTGTAAGATAACGTGTAAAACTGATGTTATACATGGATGAAACTTTTTAGTGGTATACTATGAATACTATATTCCACCGCGTTCTGAGGTCGTATTCGCTGACATATCCCAATGGCAATCAATAGCTTCAGGGAACAGGAAGAAAGAAACCTGTGTAGGGAAAGAAATAAAATTATAAGTATACTTATAATAATCCTACGGGACTCTCCTCGGCTCGCTCTTGCTAAGTTGTGAGAAAGCAACAACTTTCTCAAGTGAGTCGAGATACTTCAGTGAACCCCCCTCTAGTTGTGATCACCGACTGCCGACTGACACTGTGAGGCGAACTCTAGTGATGTCATTTTGAATTACCTTAAATTTTTTTATTATAATAATTATTATGAAAAGATTAGTGACAGGTTATAGTAATCATAATTATTACATACCTACAATATGTGCACTACTTAGGGCTGATTTTTCAATAGTGAGATAAAAGTTATCTGAGGAATAATTTTGATGATTTCGCGTCTGAATGTTTGTATCAGTGACAGGAACAATTTTATATCTCAGATATAAGTTGATATATAACATTTATCTGACCATTGAAAAATTAAAATTATCTTGTGCATGCATATAGGCCAAATGGCCATTTGGCCAATACAATCCTTCTAGTAGCCAATAAAATTGTTATAATGACAGTAACTTAATTATATACAAGAATGTATTCAATACCGAATATACTGACTGAATATGCGACTGTCTCCACTACAATTTAATACATTATTACACAGTGCATAAATTTCTCTCAAAACTGAAAGTTTCAGATTAATTTTTGTTTTCACGTGAACGCCTGTCGAGCGTCAGCCTCTGTCCGCTCACCGACTACAGTTTCAGGAATTCATATTATAATATTGTGAGTAACTGAGAACATGGCGTGGGTGGCTTCCTGACAGCTGCTCATTGTTTCATTTCATAAAGTTTACATTTTAAATACTGAACTAATTAATAAAAATATTACCTAGGTATTACAATTTCAGACAAAACACACGACATTTATTTCCCAAGGAGGGCTGAAACACAAATTAGTATATTTAGTAGTAGTAATAAATCACAAGCGCTATGTTCATAATTTTAATCTCATATTAAATAATTCTAACTAATAATTTCCCATAAACACAAAACACCATCTCACATTTCCAACTATAGTCCGTCCACTTAAGATTAGCTTCAAAATAAACAAACAGACAACTTAATGAGTCGTAGTGCAGCCAGCGCGTGGCGGTCACGTGGCCGTGATTACCCGGCCATGTTGAGATGTCACCGCCCCGGGCGCGGCGCAGGGGCGCAAGCTAATACTAGCTTTAGTCACTTTGTAATTATCGCTAGTTGAAAATATAGTTATGTTGCATTGCATATTACTTAAACATATAAAAACTAACGCAGCTTCTGTAGGTGTAGGTGCTTAGTATTGTGATAGACTTGGATTTGGACGCAATTATGTTTAAAATGTTTGGAGAATAAGTGTAGAAAATAATATAATGTTTTATCGTTATAGTTGCTTCAGCTATTGTAAACATTTACACTCCACAAATTCATAAAGGAATGTAAAGATTTCAACATTTATTTCAGTCTATAAACCCCTTACATGTCGTTTCCCACATTAAAGGATATCCACAAAAGGACACTTCACAAGCATCAAACGTAATGAAACATCTCGACACTACTTAATGTCACACAAAATGCTGATCACTTGAAAAAAGACCCCTCCCTTAACCGCAGAGGTCGCGTGAAATTGTACAATTATTGCTATTAACAAAACTTTTATAACAAATCATAGTTCGTTCACAATGGATCACACAAGGGAGACAGAATAGATAGTTTTTTTTCCCTAAAAGATGAAATGAATACGAATTTGTCTTTACCGTAAAAGTGGAAATTTATGTGCTGGAGGCGGGGCAGCGGATTTTATTAGCGCTAAATTTATTTATAGTGTTTCTGGAAATTGAATGTAAGTTTACTTTTCTTTCATATAAAAATGATAAGGTTTGTTTGTTTTTCGCTTTTTCTTCTTTATCAGATACCTAGTGTAGAATAACAAAAATTTTTAAGAACAATAACAGAATGAAGATTATTATACATTATACAGTACTATAGTACTTACCTATCATCTGTTCATGAGAATATGAAGCAGTAACCCCAAATTACAAAAATAATGTCACTTTTGAAGGCAACAAAATCACAAGTAAAACCAAATGCGAAAGCTAGCGTATCCCAGAGATGACATAAAAATGTCTCATAAGTGGGAAGCGTGACTGCCAATAGTTTAATGATGCGCCTGATATGCCCGCGCCCGCGCCGCCGCCACGCCAACGGCAGCGGGCAGATGCGGCGAGTGTGCGCGCGACCTTATTGTGCACGGATTAAAATTGGAATGTGACAAAAAATGGAATTATATTTCGTTATTATAGTCGTTTTTTCTAGAACGTAGAAAAGTGTGAAACCCTTAGAAGTATGAAAAACATGGGAATTGCTGTAATTTCTTAACGACACAAGCAATTTTAGTGAAGTACGCTGTGGCGAATCTTGGTCAAAACCATTTTTTTTAATCGCCACCTAACAAACAATTTATTAATCTCAAATGCATCAATAACCTAACCTAACAAAAGTTAGATTTTGTTATAAAAACCCTGCCGGCACCGTTACATGAAATTGTCAGAGACAGAATATTCATGTATATTTAACGCTCGAAAGCTTAAAGAAAGTAGAAATTTCTCTCGAATCATATTCGACTTTGGCAACTCCGCTATGAATTTAACATTTAAAATAACTAGGTACGTTTCAAATACGGAAAAGGTCACTTAGCTACTAAAAATATATACCTCTAGTTGAACTATCAACGCAATTTAGCGTATTTGGACCCCGCCTATCTCCGCGCGAAGCCTTGGGCGGAAGCCAAACTGAATAAATAATTTGGAACGACATTTTGGAGCCAAAACTCGAGCACCTTTATGCATGAACTTCGAAGAAAATCTCGCCCTTAGGATAAATATAAGACTAGTCGCAAAATAAAGTGATATGAAATATGAAAACGAGAAAAAAAACAAAATTCTTTAAAGTACCGAAACGCGAATTTTAATTCGCCGCCTAAAGTTTATGTCACATAATACTGGCATAAAAGGACACTTATGTCACACAGAATCATTCACCATAGCAAATTTTGAACAATTGATGCCGAGCCATAAGTAGCTCTCGAGATCCTACGCCGCGTCAAAGTGTCTGACTTTACAAAACCAAAAAAATCGAGGGCATGCATGAAATTCCTCCCCATAATACATTATTACAATAATAAGATAACATTTGTAACACTACTCGACTGGTATTCGACCGAAAACGGACTAAATTCGCACTTATTACAACGGAATAGAGTTTACTAGTGAGTGGTTCAGAATTGTATAAGATATTGCTAACAATGAGGTAACATGGAGCCGATTTGTCACCGCATGTTAAATGGCTCTTCTTGCGATGCGCCCGGTGAATGAATGAATGGGTGAATGAAGAGTCGGCAGTTATGCAATCAATTAGAAGGGGGCGGTGGCTGAAGGCATAAGGTTTTCTAGTAGCGATGTAGCGGCATCTCCAAGTCGGGGCCAGGGAAGTAGAGGCAAGGGTACAGTTTCAAATTAAACTAACAAGGTTATGGGACACCACAACTTACAAGAATAAATCGGAGAGGAAACACGTATACCTACTCAGATAAATCATATCATCAGTCTCACAACTAATTTTGTCGGTCTGTATAATGAAAAAAAACACATAATAATTCCATGGATCAATATGAAACTCGCTAAGTAAATACCACAGTAAATTAAAAAGATAAAAGGCTAGACAATAAAATGTACTACTGCTGCGCTGATCTCATGGCTCCAAGACTAGCGATACATATTTGTAAACTTGTGTGCACGTGTCAAAGATACCGCGGCTACCAAATTCTTGACATTCGACTAAACTTTATATGCTATTCTTTCCAATAGTATCGAAGTCCAACAAAGCAAGACCCCTAGCAGGCGGTATTTGATTCAGCCATTCAATAGTTACTACAGCCACTGCCATTTTTCTGTAGCTCAAGTCGTGCTGGCTGGGATACGGTGCAAATTTTCATTGAAAAAAGTGTGAATGAATATTGTGCATTAAGTTACGAATAAGTGAGTGTAAGTTTCCAAAGAGTTTCGAGAATGACTCTTTGAAGGAGCGTTTCAAATTTAAGAAAGTAGAGTTAGGCCATAAAAGCGGGTCGAAAGATATTCGGTCTACATAATATGTATGTACATGAAATAGCACGAATGTTTTATAAAACAATATAATTTCGTGTAAAGCTGTGATGCATCTGAAGGCCCAGGAATCATGAAGCAGCCATTGTAAATGATTAGGAAGTGAATGTATTATGTGAATTAATATGTTTGATATTACACCCTTTGTTCGTTATATCCGGTTCCGGTGTCAAAGCACCGGAAATGACGTGCAATGGCCATCCGTGGACGGAAGAGGGATCGATAACTAATTTAGTGGGTAATGGAAAATTAATAGACGCTTAATGAATATAAAATCTCATCGGAACTCCATTACACGATTGGCTTCTTTCATCTAAGGAAACAGTATTTTTGACATTTCTCTTTAGAAGTCTAGAAGCTAATTACCTATATCTCTGTAGATCAGGGCCCGAAGTCAAATAGCATGGCCATTGGATTTAAATACCATGACACTGCGAATAATATGACATATTTGCCTATCGATTAACTGCCAAATAAATTATTACATGCGTCCTAAAATGGTAGCTTAGGTCCGTTGTATATTCATATGATACCTAACTTTTTACACTCTCTATTCACGGCACCTAATATAAAAATGGGAGATAAAACTTTCCAAATACGTTCCAAAAACATGAGTCCTCTTCCAAGGCAACTAATATTGGGCCCGGATACATGATTTAAATCAGTTATCCAATTACAACACCAGAGAAAAAACATTTCTAGCTCAAAATAAAGTAAAAACTGGTTCAGTACTAAGTAGTCGATCAAACAGAGTAAGTTGTTAACTTTACACAAAGCTCTCATGATCCCGTGAGCTCCGTTCCCACATGCCCGACTCAACACATCTTTGCCAATAGTTTTAGCGTCATTGATTGATCAAACCAACACAAACTTCGAGAGCACTTCCTTTGAGAATCTTACATAAACAAAGATTTCCGAGCATTTCGCGATGGCCTCCAGCTAGAACTCTATCTGTTATTGTGAAATATATCGCAGAGTTGACGCCTCGAGATCTACTATCAAAACACCCAGCAAAAACGACCTTATCTTGATAAAAATAGTAACTTTTATAGCAGTGTTAGAGGCTGAGAATGGCAACAATAGATTTCGATTCATGTTCGTGAAGGATAGAGTCGGTTATTGTGTGTCAGAGTGACGAGGAAAGGGTTGAAAGAGCTGCGACAAATCCGGGATTTGTGAAAAGGCATTATTTGTGTGCGTCTGCTTGTGCCATTTCCGGGCTGCAAAATCTGTTTGATGCCATTTTGGATGACGGTTCACTTCCTCGAGATGTTCTTTTTGTTCTCGTAATACTATCAATAGAATTTGCAAAATCGATATAAGTATCTGCTGTTATCACTAAGGTAGTAAGCAGGTGTCTGAATTTCAGCTTAGTAAACTCTATTTGATGCTACTTTATCTGTGCAGCTCTGCTGTAACTTAGTTAAAGTAAATTACTAGTTTTGTTTGTCCTGTTGCACTAAGTATAATATGCATTTTCTTGCACCTCCTGTGGCTTGACTGGTAGAAAATGCTTATAACATTGAGTCCACCTTTTGTACACTTACGTTTATATTTGTGCAATAAAGAATTACATTAATAAATAAATTAAGTAGCATAAAATACAACAAATCTACAATGACAATGTTAAAACTAATGATACCAGATACCAGGGCCGCATGGCCAGTAGGGACATACGAGTGCGCGAGTCGAATGCTCAGCGTGACATATCAGAAATTTAATTAGTGCTCACGGTGTATGGCGCCCTCGCATATGTTCTGCATCCCTGGTACTAGCAGAGAACTAATAGTAGGATTGATTCGATACGCTTCAGGGACTAATCTGAAATGTTTTGGAAACGGAATCAAAACATTATTGTTGTTTTGTTGCAAGTGTATGTGATGGGGAGTGACGGAAGGATCTGCTTAGTAATGTTTTTGCAATAAGTTGAGTATTTATTTATGTCTAACAGGATAAATGGGTATATTATTAGGTTTTGGTAAATTCATAATAGGTAAATAACATAAATAAGGTTTTACTATATAAACTTTATTATTAATTGTATGTTTGAATATCATCATCATCTTCAGCCTATGTCTATTGTCTACCCACTGCAGGGTATAGGCCTCCGCTATCTTACGACAAGTCCCACGATCCTGTGCCACATCACCCATCCAGTTTTATATCATAGTCACCATGAAACCTAAACCTTGACAAAATCAAACAACTGCCGTAAGAAGTTAGTACACATTATTATTTCAAGTGCCAATCAAAAACTTCTTACACGGTATTGATTACAAAATACAGCAATTTCTAATGAAATAACAATACACATCACTTCATTCCGTCATTCGAACTTGCACTTCATCACAAACCAACATCAAAATAATACATTGTTAACAGCACAAATCTTACGCCGATAATACGTTAAGCAAGTAGCTAATAAAGGAGACTGCACAATAAACAATATCCCCTCAATTACCCATGAAAAGGAAACAATAAAACTCTTTGGCTAACCCTAAAGCGATTGGACAATACGTGAAATAAATAAATGTTTAAGACGTAGCCCCAGTTGACAATATAAAGCCTGCATTGTGAATTAAACGGATTGGTGAAAAAATAATAGCAAAAGAGAGGTTTGTGATTGTCGCTGCGGCAAATGGCACAAACCCAGCCCGCGGCGAGTGGGGACGAGCCATAGGCGATGGGCGATTCTTTCAATATTGGACAATGTGACAAAATAATCTTAATATATTAGAATATGGTTGTTATTTATTTATTTATTCATAGGAAAACTTACAGCTAAATATTATACATAAGAAATTTCGATTAATAATACATAGCCAATTAAAAGTTTTCACACATATGTTAGTAAAAATAAGTTCTTATTGAGCAAAAATACAGCTCGCACAAATTATTCGTTATGCTATAGTAATTTTCACCATCAAATTGTACGTTTGATTTGTATACGTAGGCATAGACATATATTTTATTAGATTATGCCCCGATCAAGAAGTTACAGATGTAGAGCGTTTAAATTTCGTAACGTTTTATTCATAGAGGTAATTAATAATAACACTTATGTTAGCTTTTCCAAGAACGTATCTACAAACCAATATACCTACCTATTCTTTAAATTCGTGTTACATAATCATCATACAAATCGCGTTTGCCTTCACCTTGGCACACACGCGAGCGACCCCTCTCGATATAGGAACTGTGTGACGCGAACAATTTGTCAACACTCGAGTGTCGGGACCAAGGCTCGGGGGTCACTCTATACTGACGAAAAACCAACGAACGAGTTTAATACAACAAGATACAGACGAGGCTCGCGCAGCATCGCTTCGAAACTTCGTTTATTGTCACATAGAGTAACCCTCCGGGACTCGGGACCGGGTGGGTCGAGTGTGCATGCCGCTTTACCTCGCTGACAGATCATGGGAAACGCCGCTCTACTGTACTGTTCAGTGCTGAAGTGGCACAGGTCTCTGAAGTGTCTTTATATTCAATCTTACACAAAAACCTCTGTATGTTTTTCGATAGTTTTAGCGAGATTTATATCATGTAAATTTCTTTTGCCACCACCGCGATAATAACAGAGCAATGTTTTTCAAAGGATAAGTATAAACCAATGTAACAGAGTATTTGAACAACAGAAGCAGGCCGCATAATTAACGGCGTTTACACAAGCTAAACAACCACACATAAGGGCAAAATAACGTTATGTGCAAAGTAAACACCCACCACGTTCATTTTGCGGTATCGGTGGAGCGATCTAGTTGCATATCATAAGTCGCGGTGCTTGGTGCAGATAAGCTTAGAGTGACAATATACGAACCAGATAGGTAGTAGGTATGTCACATACAAAAATATAGAAAAAAACTGTCCGCATTTTGTTTCAAACCGTTTTCATTTTGTTTACTGTCAAACCGTTTTAAGTTCAACCTAATGATAACCATTGTACCAATTAAAAAAGTGACAAATCTTCTAACCAAATTAATTCAAAATAAGCTCATTAGTAGAAGTGGGGTGTTATTTGTCGAGACGTTTCTTTTGCACGGACACTCCATCTAGTTCGTACTATAATATCGCTGCAGAGAAGCACGGCGCGGGCATGCTTCAGCTGTTATCTGAAATACAATCTCTTTACTGAAAATTCTTTTGAGGCCGCAGTGATTTGGAGCTCCTTGGAAAGGGATTGTTTACCATGGACGAGCTGGTTTTAAAGATTCATTTCTTTTTGGTGATTCAAAAACATATCAACCAGTTGTTAAAGTTTCATCCTAATTGATATTGTCTTTTTCTGGCGGAGGTTTTTCCCGAAATGATGGTGATTTTTATATTTTGAGGAGTTGTACTTAAACTTAACTTAACTTAAAATTTACAAAGTAGAAAATTATTCATTTTGGGTCAATTCAGACGTACCACAACCACACCACAGCCACAACCACACCACAACCACGCGGTGTGGTCGGGCGTATATTTTGTATTGACAATGAATAATCCAATTCACACGTGCCACATTTTGCCGTTGTTATCGACCACCTGTGTAATACGACCACATCGCAACCACATCGCAACCACAACGCAACCACATCGCAACAGCACCGCGGCAACCTGTTTTCCGTATTATCTGACAGCGACAACGCAACCACATCGACATTTTGTCGCTGCCACAACGCAACTGCAAAAAGCCGCTGTCACACAATTCACACGTAACCACAGCTTGACCACATTTTGTCGCTGCGACGTGGTGTGGTTGTGGTACGTGTGAATTGACGCTTTGATATAAGTACTTACAAACTCTAGCTGTTACAAAAAAAACTTCTTACAAAAAATAAGTCGCTTTTGAAACAAGCGTAATGACCTTTTTGTAGTTTTTCTATAAGTATTCTATAAGTAGCTATTTTTATAAATGGACAAAGTGCAATTTTACGCTAATATCTGAGTCTCACCCTTTTTGTTAAATCTATAATGTGTACACGTGGGCTAAATAAACTCCCCCATTAGATCAGTGTTTTAAACTTTGTAACATGTTTTACAACATCAAGCTAATGTTAAGAGGAAGCATCTGAAATTTTGGTAAAATCTTAACAAATTGTATACTAATATAAGTACTTTTTGTTGTAGGTATCAGAAAATATTTCACGCAAGTTGATTTTATATATTAGAAACATTCTGTCGAACTTACAGCTAAGTATAACACATTATTAAAATCTACTTTATACCTAGCTGCTATAGCCAATAAAAGCCCACATGTGGTTGTAAGTGGATTTTTATTGGACAACAAAGTAATTTTTATTGCTACGGTATGTAATATGTAAGAAAGTACCTATATAATACTAGCTGTTCCCGCGAGCTTCGTTTTGCCTTAAATAGTTTTCCCGTGGGAATTCCGGGATAAAAAGTAGCCTTTGTTCTTTCTCAGGGTCTAGACCATAATCCGTCCAGTAGTTTTGGCGTGAAAGAGTAACAGACAGACAGACACAGTTACTTTCGCGTTTATGATATTAGTTAGGATGTAAGAAAACGAAATTATTTCTTAAAGTATTTTCAGTTACTAACGTATTTTTTTCTTCCGCTCGTAGTGGCTAGTATCCCTCTTGTAAAGTTGACTTTGATGCGCTGTTGCGAGTCAACTCGGTCCATTAGTGACTTGCAATTTTTAAATTTGGAACCCTCCGCCGTTCCGCGCTTAATTCTTTATACGTTTTTGTTCTCCATTAAATTGACCGTTAGCGAGTTTGTGTCGATAAAAAACTTAAAATGTAACCGGATTAAAGTGACTAGGTGAGTTATTTTTTCAGAATATATCGATTGCATTTGTACCTAATTAAATTACACTATATAATATATCTAAATGTATATTGTATTTATAATTATTTTTCATTTTACTGCGAGAGCCTTTAAAATGATTACTATTATTAGAAACCTGTGAAACCTGTCCCAAATTGTAACCTGCTACCTGCTTGTGAACTTTCTTAGCTATCTCCATTATTCTCCCACATAAGACCGTATCTGTGTCCACAGCCCACTTGCCACTACATCGCGACACCTCCTCAAACAGCCGCCAACAATGCGCTGACCAGGCACAAAAGAAATCGATACTTCATTCACAAATCTCGCCTTATTCACGTCTCACCGTAGCTAAAATTTATCAATGAACGTAAAAATGTATGAATGAAACCAGAGAGCATCCCGTAGAGCGACTCGGCCTCAGACGCGCTGGCGACTGCATTGTTAAACCATTTAAAAGTCATACTTTTTCTAAGAAGTTTTGTGGAGTTATTGAATCGATTGTCTCGATCTCGAGTCGCGCACAATACAGGTGTCATTAAATAACTTTTCTGCACTCATTTCCGTTTCGCTTTTGTTTGGTCAAGTTTGGTCGCTTTTGTTGATTTCGCGCTCAAATTGTGCTAGGTGCATCTTTTATTGGTTACAGTTGTGAGGTTGGTATTTAATAGAATTTAGATTAGAATAAGTAATCTGTTCTGTGTTAGGAACAAGCACAAGCTGGCTTTTCCAGCGATGCGTCTAGCGAAAGTTAATAAATAGTTTTTAGGGTACTGTATTAGATTTTATAATAAGCGTCCAACAGAAGTTACTCAAATGCCAGAGAATAAGTTTAAGTGTTACATTAAAGAGAAACTCTGTAAAAAAGCTTATTATAAAATTGATGATTACTTAGAGGACGTTAATGCATGGCTGTGATAAATAGTTAGCTCTGCTCATATTATTATAGTTATTATTATTAAGCTTATAAGTATTGTATACTAACTAGTATTAAATCTTTTTTTGAAAAGATGGCTCAGGAGTTTCTTGCCTCCGTTCTTCTCCTTAGACAGAAAGAGCCCCCCTTATCCGAACGGAGAGTAGTTTGTAAAAATTGACGTTCATCAGAAAATTTTATATTTTTACGATGAATAAAAAATTTTGAGTTTGAGTTTGAGTTTGAGTTCCTTTCAACATAGCTACTTCTTGAGTGAATTCAGTAAATCTATAACTTTCATTATTTTATTTTACTGAATTTTTGTATGTTAATCATTATAGAACCTGTTCTATAATTATTAAAAGCTCTACGTTCTAACGTAGAGCTCACGTAACCTAGAAACCTCTTAAAGTTGTAGCAGTGGGCTGGCCATGTTGCATGGGACCTAAACAGGCAAGAGTGGCGTGCAACGTAATCCGACAACCTGAGTGGCTGGATGAGGAAGGCTGAGGACAAAGTGTTGTGGCGCTCCTTGAGGGGCCTATGTCCAACAGTAGACGACTACGGGAAAATTACAGGCTGATGATCTCTCGTCAAATCCTTACCATGCTGTGTTATAGTGCCGCTAATATTATATGGTTGGTTAATTGGCAACCATTTTTATCAATATTACCACTAAAGACGTATAAAGCTTCTCTATCAAATAACCGATGTTTGTGCTTACGCCAGAATTATCTTTTCTATCTCCATTACACCACCTGGTGGCGACGTCAAACTAAATAGCAATTTTTCCTTGACACGCGCAAGTAATAGTCTAACAACCCTTTATCAATGTCCATCCACGTATTTGTGAGGGTGGTATAACAAACCAGTGTTTTCCGCTACAAAAATATAGTCTTTATTCTGTGGTGATACGGGTTTCTAACTTTGATTTTATTTTGGTTATTTTGTAGATCAGATGTAGCGAGCAAACCGTCAATGTTTGCAGTAACATTGTTATTTGGATCTCTTTGTCTGGCTTCCTCCGCCGTGGATGCGATGGCAGTAGATAGTGCTCTGTTTTCATTCAGCGCGAATTGTACATTTCATTTTTTCATCCGTTTGATTTCGTTCGGCTGGTTTGTTTGTCAGGTAAACAACTGTATTCTTGCCAATTTCGTTTTTGGCATTCGCCTTTTATTGTTTATTTTAGTGGAACGGAACGTGAGAAACAAATGAATTTTACATAGTTTTTAAGGTTCAATGAATTTTGAACTAGAAAATACTGGTTCTAACGTTAACATAAATTCATTTAGTAACATATTTACGTGAACATACTGACACCACTATACCAAATTTTACTGTAATATTTCACGTAGAAATAAAGTAATCTTACACTGAAAATATGAGCAAGATCGCCACAGTCACTGAGGAAGGTGTAAAAATAATCTAAATTGAGATATCTACATTAAAAATCACGGTCACAAATCACACACCACAATGTAAACAGCTTTAGGACCTCGTTCCTTCATAAAGATTGAATGGAAAGTACAAAGAAATATAATTTCGAAGCCACTCAGAACCGGATGAAAACAACTTTCCTTACAAAACATGCTCACAAGATGAAGACATTATGATGCTAATCACATTTCTCCGGATCAGAAGCCATGTTTAATAAAATTTATTCCAATTCACATCGCCATTACGAACCACTTACCGTTTCAACAGAAGAACTGTATTCATTCTGTTACTGTATAAAAATTAAATGTGACATGATAATAACCATAATTGAATCACAATGCGCAGTTCAAACACAATTATTATTCGTAGCTTTTAATATTTCATAAACTAGTTTCGGAAAGATTGGAGGGTGAAAGTCCTGGGCGGGGCGCGGCTCGGCCCTCCCCTGCGCCGCCGCCGCCGCCGCCGGGATCACCATCACGTGTAGTGCATAAGGTCCTTATTATGGGGTATTCATACTTAATTAATACCACACACTCAGCGTGTAGTGGGCACACGTCGTGCTGATACTTGCAGCCGCGTCTGTTGCAATCACACTACAAATGACGCATACGGTTCCTCTATTTCGTGGAAATTGCAAAGTCATGTCGCTCATTTTAAACTTTACAGGGTAGAATTTCGCGTGTTCAAATGACAGCTATTTGATGAGAATTAGCTCAGTTCAAATACATAACTGCTGAAACTTGTTAGACACACAATTTATGCGAAACATCTTGAGTTATGCGAGTATGCTTGCGAAGCACCACTGTGAATTTAATTACCTCAGTCTAAACAAGACTACTCGGATCAACTCAAAACAAGCCAAATTGTTTCCAAATTGGATTTAATGAGGGAGATATTAGCGATGTTGCCGTCGCATACAAAATTATTCATTGCTACTAAAACGTGTTCTATTCATAATAACACAGGTTTTTTTCCCCGCGCCGGGGCCGAGGAGCCGACAAAAGGGTGGGATGGGCCGAGTAATTGCCGAAACGCTTCGACTGCCTGCTATTGTGTTTATTTACAATGGGGTGCTTAAGTGGGGGTAGTTTTTGTAATTGTTACTTGCATGAGAAGATCCCCTACATGGATCAGTGTAAGCGCAGCCACAGCCGTGAGCGCACAGAGCTTTGTTGCAACAGTGAACATACAGTGCCGTGACCATGTCGCGATCCTTCCTCGTCGACACGCTCATCAGCGACACGCCGAAGAGACCCGAGAGCGACCCTCTCCATCCGTACTCCACTCTGATTGGTCAGCACCTGGACGCTCGGCCCAAGTTCCTCCCGTACCCGTACCCCGGCAACTTGAACAACCTGCTGAGCCTGAGTTTCCAGCACCCGCAGCGCTCGCAGGAACTGTTTAGACCCTTTCTGGAGCACCTGAGCTTCCGCTACCCGCTGCTGCAGCCGCGCCCCGAGTACTACAGCGAGCCTCACTACGAGCCACGCCCAGACCACACCGTGCTGAAGACAGAGATAGAAGAGCCAATCAGCTTCGTCAACAGAAGAAAGAAGTCTGTTTCCCCGTACCTGCATCATCCGTACAAGAATGTGATATCGCCGTCGAAGAGTCAGGGTCAAAGATCTCCTTCTCTCTCGAGTGACAGCCGGAACGGCACGCCGAGCCCACCGCTGGCGCATCCTGAGGAGCTGCTGCCGGGGTACTCCAAGGAGCTGAAGCGAGTCCCGCTCAAAGAAGACTCCAGCAAACGCATCAGAACCGCCTTCACGGGCACACAGCTTCTGGAACTAGAACGTGAGTTCTCCACCAACATGTACCTATCGCGGCTGAGGCGCATCGAGATCGCCACCAGGCTGAGACTGTCGGAGAAACAAGTGAAGATCTGGTTCCAGAACCGCCGCGTCAAGCTGAAGAAGGAGGAGGCGCCGGCGGGGGCGGGCGCGGGGGGGTGCGAGGGGAAGGCCAAGAAGTGCTGCTGCTCCAAGTCCTCATGCTCTTCTAAGAACCAGTCGGACGCGTCGTGCGACAACGAACACGAGCAGATCGACGTCGTCAGTGACAACGACACCAGCCAGTGGGATTGAACTGTTGAACTACGTTTTTAGAAAAAGAATGATAACTTTTTGTGTAAATTGAACCTTTGAAAATCGAAAATCTATTTTAGATTATAGGATGATTACGAGATACGTTTGTGATTTTAAAAGTAAGTTTACGAAACTGAAGTCGGATAACATGTGTTTCTCAAGGTATTAGAAGGAGTTTGTAAATAGAACGGTAATTTATATAAAAAGTAAATGTAAAATCTAGATAAGAAAAGAAATCTATTTTTGTAATAATTTTACTGTATGTTAAGTATGATGAAATAAATTTTATACTAATTAATATTTGAATTTTCTTTTACAACCCAATCTTAAATTAGAAAAACTGATGAATGGAAATATCATAATATATGTAACCCCATTTTCATTTATGATTTTAATAAACTCATTTCATTCATTCTCTTCAGTTGGTATGTGTCTCCGCATTCTGGCCGGAGGGACCATTCAATGGATTGTCATTGCTTAGTTTTATTAGAATTCGAGTTATATGTATTCGGGGACAACATTCTTTGCAATATTAAATACTCTTTGGGGCGAGACTAATGAAATAATTTGAATGCTGAAGAGCAATCGTTTTTTTATTTAGATTGTTGTATTATATTTTGGTAATGCTGTTTTTTCTAAATTCAACCAATAATGGCCAAGTTAGAGTGTGGTTTTAACTCTTTGTGTTGTTATATTCCCGCGAGATTTCTCTTTCACACCATAATACAAATTATATTTGAAGCTATGCCTAAATTAAACTTAAAATCGGTTATGTAAAGCCGTTGTGTGGCATCTTGATGTATGAAACAAGATCTAAGACCAAGTTTAAATATTATACAGTAGAACTACAATACCTATATACTTAACATGTATTTAAGTTTTCCTCAGTATACAACTTTTATCTAACTATTGAATAATTTTCCCTGAAATGTGAAACTGAATCCCGATTGAATAAATATTCCGACGTGCATGGAACCGACACAACGCTATGCACCAGGAGGGCTTCTCTTGCTTGACGAAATGCGAAGTTTCAAATAGCTGGCCATGCAATCTGCACGTTTAATTCAAAGAGATAAAGTCGTAGTTGCACAGCAGCTTACAAAAACTTTGTGTTCCGTGAAGGAAGAGTAGCTGGAGGGTGCTCTATACTGACGAAAAACGAAAGAACAAGAGTTGTCGTTTAATCGGTACGTTTAATACAATGAGATAGAGTCGCGGCTCACGCAGTAGTGCTTCATGACTTCGTTTCTCGTCAGTATACTCGTAGATAGAGTGACCCCCTTGGACGACAGACGCCGCCGCGCTGTCTCGCCCGGTTCAATATTTATAAAGTGAAGTCAACGAGATGAGACTTCAGTGAGCAAAATCCGTTGAATGCACAAATTGCCTTTGGAAATTCTATTTACTGACTGTTTTGATATTACTTGCCATGTTTCGTAACATGATTTTAAAGTTATTTGTTAAGGTTTTTCGCGTGAGTTTTGATTGATAAGGAAATACAGTTGACTTATTATTTACAGTCAGCGCAATGATAATGGCTATTATGTGAACTTAATTAAATAATTATGGGAAAATTATTCAATAGTGATCTACTATATCTTTACACCTATATTTTGTTCTGACTAATTTACATTTTCATTGAATTCAATCCAAATTCTAGTGACTCCACGTAAACCAACACTAACTAGATCCACAGAAACTGTCCGTCGGCTTCAGTTAAGATTCAAATTGTGTACAGCAACAATATCCAGGAGAGACAATATTCTGCCCGGACGGGACTCACAATGATCTATCCGGACCGGGAAAGACAAAGATATATCCGGACGGACCGGGGCAGACAATCTGAAGGGCTAGGACGGCGCGCATTTAAGACGTGATAAGAGTTTTGCATCGCGCTCACTCACATCGGGTAGCCTCAAGAGCGAGCGCGACGGAGAACTCTTGTCACGTCTTAATAGCGCCCTGTGCTACATGGCCTGGTTGCAGCTCCCGGACCAGTTATCTCACAACGCAAACGAATCTGAAAGCTAAACCGAGAGCTCTGCAGATTACAAGATGGAGATTTCATTTTGACGATAGCTTTCAGTATAATACTCCCTCCCTGGCGCTGCAATTGGAGGGAGGTATTCCGTATGGTTGATGTTTTTCTGATGGATAAAAAGTAGTTAAATACCTAAATAATATACGTAATATTTGATGATGAATCCTCTTGGTTAATATTCCAGTATTTTAATTGAAGACTGTCGCTGTCTAGCTATGGTCGATCACGGATAATAATTAATAATTCTATGATTGAAATCATAATAAGTATACAAGATCTTAGTATTTCACCCTAAATAATTACGCCATACGCAATTTTCTCCCATGAAAACGCATCCTCTAATAGATAAATTTACTTAACAACCATCAGCAGCGATCTAAAATCAAACATCATCTCCTGCGACCACCTACACTGGTCCCCTCGGAATACTTTTTATTGCTGAATCGAAATAGTATTTATGTTCATTTTCCACTCCATAAAGGTCTGCGTACACTGGCCAGTAATATTTGCAAAAAGTATTTATTTATCATGGAGGGTGGAGCGTGCACCCATACGAGCGCCACGCGGCCTCCTTTCAACGGTATCTGTTTGAATTCAAATTTGGAATTTGTTTTTCATCAGCCAGCACTTCTTTCCGTTCGAAATGTCATTAAGTATGTCCGGTATTATTTGCGCTGGTGATTTATTTGCTCTTGAAATTTTCGATGTGCAATTTTTGGGGTCAGCGGTTAGGAAGCCGCGGGAATAGTTCAAGTATTTGCTTTTGTTATTACGAAATTAAACCTAGCTATCATTAAAATTTGGAGTTGAAGCTATTATAATTATACTTGCAATAAATTCAATATTTTTAATCTACCGTGTACATAATTTGCATTTGTACTATTGTTGGCTATTCTACCACAGCTTTTGATTATAACAAAACAAGCCCTCTTAATGACAAAGCAACAAAAAGCTAATTGCAACAGTCAAATAAAATAGTGCTCTATCAATTATTCATACAAAAAATTTGAATGGCATTGTATACACAAATGGTTAGCAGCATGGAGTGTCACGGTGCTTCTAATTATTTTGATTCAACCAATAAATCTGGCATCACGCTGACAGCCGCGTGTTTTGTCACTGCTAATAGGTCACGGCTATCAAAGCTTATGCTTGCTGTAACCTTTCCCTTATCATCCCTACCAATGTAAACCCGACCCTTTTCATAAAGTCCTAGAGTTAAATCTATATCCCCAACCGCATCGTCGCTTACGTCAATTTAAGACTCGATTGTTTCTTTGTCAACAACTTTTGTAGGGATTCATTCTACAGTTAGCTGCACGTAAAGCTACTTTTAGTGACGTCACGACGGAAGGGTTGATGCGTCGTTTTGTATCTGAAGTGGGTCCAGATCGGAATCACAATACAATATCATTTGCTGCGAAGCGAATTGAACGGGTTTGATCCCTGATAAATGGAAATTTAAATTTATTTTGTTGTATTTCATATTTGCTCCACACGGTCTGTGACTGATTCGCCACAGCGACAGTCAACAGAGCTCTTTCTTGTTTACGGTCGAGTTCATCAAAATAATATTACGAGTATTTGTGTTAAAATGATTCTCTATAAAATTGGTTTTGTGATTCCACTTAGGTACATTTTTTTAATAGCTTGTACTCACACATAAATTTATTTTTAAATCGGTTAAACATGAAGTAGGTAATATAAAATTAAATATGAATGTGTTTGGTATTAACTGAAACGAACTTTAAACGTAACTGCTATATTGACCTCTTCTCTCATTATCATTATATAGGTTCAGAACCTACCGGCCCTCGAGTGAAATGGCCCGTGACCACAACGAATAAACCTTAATTTGTTTTTCGAAAGTGTACAATAATGAGTTTTAAAACCAAACAAATCGATCGTTTTAAAAGCAATCTATCCAGAATGCGTGAAATTTTATGTCGATCAAAACATTTCGGTTTAATATTCCGGAAATTAACATTAGTGATAGTGGATGGTGGGGGACATCGTCACAGTTTATACTAAGTTTCAACTTCATTATTGATGAATGCTATATTGATTATGTCTACAGATGCAGCAGTTTTCAGCGAAATAGACACCTGAATAATGATTCTATGCGTAGTACGAACAAGTATCATTTGTACGCGAGTACAAGTGAAGAAGATCTATCCTTATGTTGGCTCTTTTAATTGCAAAATCAGCTTTGGGTATTTTTTATCATCATCAATATTAGCATTTCAATTAAAGTACAGTTAGATTTTACAAAAAAAAACATATATTATATACCAGCTTCGTGATGACTGTAGCATGTTATTTATAAATCCTACTCTTATTTTGGTCTACTTACCACCTATGATTTAGGCCTACCTGTCGATAGACAATGCGAGAAAAAATAAAAATACAATAAACGTTCTGTTTGTGCAGCTCTCTAACATTAAATTGTTCACATAAATCTCTCGCCAAATCCATTTTCCGGAACCTGACCGGGTTAAACCGGGCCGGATTTACCAATTCCGAAAACACTTACATATACATGTAATATGGCTCACGGCAATCAAAGCCTCCAACCACTACGGCAACACTGCATTTGGCATTTTCAGTATTTTGAGGTTAAAAGCGGTTATCATTTATTAATTATTTGGTCGCGGGTAGTGTGTAGTCTTGCTGTCTGGAAAGAGAAAATGGTTTTTCGTTTATGAACTTTGTTATTGAATAAAAACCCTCGTCATTCAATACTAAAAGTCTCATATCGTTTAAACGGCTAAGCTGATTTTGATAAAATATGGCTAAGAACACTCGGGGTAACAACACCTATGGCCCAAAAAAAAGAAATAAAATATCAGTTCAGCCGTTTTGGAGCTACGCTAGCACCGACCGATGCTCACACACAGATAAACAGACATGTTAAACTTCTAACTTGTTCTATTATTTTAGTTAATTGTACCTACTTCAAATTTAATTAGTTAAAAGATTTAATTTTGTAATTTCTCTTTCACCCAGTCGTAGGTTGGCTGGAAGAAATTGCTTTTTGGCAATAAGCCCGCCTATGTTCTATGTGTCCTATATGTTTTTAAATTTGTATCTGTTTTGTATATTGTTTGTTTGTATGTGTACAATAAAGCGTTTATAAATAAAAAATAAATAAACTAACACCAACCTTTTTAGGGTTCCGTAGCCAAAATGGCAAAAACGGAACCCTTATAGTTTCGTCATGTCCGTCTGTCCGTCTGTCCGTCTGTCCGTCTGTCCGTCTGTCACAGCCGATTTACTCGGAAACTATAAGTACTACAGTGATGAAATTTGATGGGAATATGTGTTGTATGAACCGCTACAAAAATATGACACTAAATAGTAAAAAAAAGAATTGGGGGTGGGGCCCCCCATACATGTAACTGAGGGATGAAATTTTTTTTTTCGATGTACATACCCGTGTGGGGTATCAATGGAAAGGTCTTTTAAAATGATATAAAGTTTTCTAAAAAACATTTTTCTTAAAGTGAACGGTTTTTGAGATATCAGCTCTCAAAGTCGTAAAAAGTATGTCCCCCCCCCCTCTATTTTTATAACTACGGGGTATAAAATTCTAAAAAAAATAGAGGTGATGCATGCTAATTAACTCTTTCAACGATTTTTGGTTTGATCAAAGTATCTCTTATAGTTTTTGAGATAGGTTGATTTAACTGTAATTTTGGTTAAGTTATTGTGCTTACTACGGAACCCTTTGTGCGCGAGCCCGACTCGCACTTGGCCGGTTTTTTTTAGCTAAGTACACTTTTTTTTAATGACCATTACTCTGACACGTCATCAATACCGTTGGGTTAATGTATCAACATCAATGCCACCGCTCGGGTGCTCAGTGGTATCCATTATAGGTTTTATTTCCCGGACATCTGATAGCCAATCAATTTGTGCCCGCACCTGGGTTACGGCGGCGGCGGCGGCGGCGGCCAGGGCAGGTGATTTCATACTAGGGCTACTCTAGCATAGCAAGTTATGAACGATAAATATTATAAAATGCTATCGTTTGGTTTTCGTAAGGTAGAGCTGACCCCCCTTGTGAAGAGTCGAAGCAACGTGTCATGTTTTAAAGTGTTCTATAACTGTTTCATCATAATAATTAAACACTGTATTGATACGGTAAGATTTTATTTGCGATAGTTAAGAATTTGCCCCGGTTTTGATTCTGCCCCGGTGTGAATTGAGCTTAACCTATACGTGCCTATACTAGGGCGGTGTTGGGATCATAGACTTAGTGACTTAGTATATACTACGCCAGTATATACTAAGTCTATGGTTGGGATCCATTACGAATGTTGCGGTTTTGTAACGTTATAAGTTTCAAGTGCAGGTATTAAATATAGGTATATACACTGTATGTATCTGTGGTTAAAAAAATATGGCTATTTGTAAATAAAATTTAGGTTTAACCATAGAATAACAAGTACAGGTTTAACTTTTTTGTAAATATAGCAAAATGGACGCAGATTCCCATAGCGGTACATTTCCTAACCATACAGAAACGCCATCTTTCGAACCCACTAATATCAAAGAGCTAATTCGTCATACTTTGACATAAATTGCCCTCTTTTCGCGCTGATCTATAGATCTATAGATCGGAGTAGCGGCGATGTATAGTGTATAGATCAATGATCTATGAATGAATGGAGTGAACAATAAGTGATTCGTCACGGTACTTGTAGCATCTATTGACAATATTTATGAATGGGTGGCTGCGGGAGAAATATTCTTAAGCTACACGCTGATGTTAAGTTGGGCAAAGAGCTACGAGTATCTACGACAATAATGTTATATCGTTGTATGCAGAATTGCAGAGTGTTATTGCAAAAATGATTGTGTAACGAAATACTGAACTGTTTTAGTTCTGCTTCTTTTGGAAATTCGCGAAACGCATTCAGCATGTTTTATTTACTTTGGAAATCGTATCATTGAGAATTTAACCAAGTTACATGACTAAGAACAGTTCAAGGCCACACCAATATTATGCGAAAAGCCTGTCTTAAATATCGTTTAACACTAGGCTGAAGTGGGTGGATATTATGAAATGTAATGGATTCCTGGAATTGAAGAGGAAATGTAATATTATTGAAATGGCGCGTGGGCGTCGTGTGGGAGACAGCTAGTTCACCGACACGACACACACGACACACTCGTGCAGTGGCGTGCACGGGCGATGCAACACGCATGCTCTAGTTGAGTGTAGTGGACTGTTGGACGTGATGATTGATTCATGTAACATTCAGTGGGTGATGCAAAACTGATGGAAAACGTCCCTCACAGTAGATATAGTACTAAAAGGGTTCTAATAAAGGGAGTGAAAATGCAACGCACGAATATCCAATCAGACCAGATACCAACCTTTTTCTTCTTAGTGAGTTGGTGACAAATATAACGTAGACTAGCATTATTGTCACCGTTGTAAGAGGATTAAATAGGAACCTATCTAAAAATATATTCGTATTTACTAAGCCTTTGATAAAATGTGACCTACGTAGATGCGCTAAAAAGCTAAAAATACATCCACGTGCCTTTACAAACAATATGAAACAAATGGCTCGGCAGGTCTGTTTATAATGAAATTCAGGAATAAAGGTTCGAATTGTTATTTTCGTCTGTTGGTTTTGCGAGTTGGCAATTTCGATAGGATTTGATTTGAATTGAAAACATCACGAGCCAGCTCCACTCGAGCAGTGAGCAGTGAGCAGGAGAGAACAGAACAAATCTAATTAGTGGAATGGAATCTCTTCTTCTATTTTTATCAGGAATTGTATTTTGGAATTATTCGCTACATTTATAAGCCGAATGCTCTTTTGGATGATGGACCAATGACCTTTGGAAGTGGCTAGATAAGGAAGGAGGAAGCCAGAGGTTAAGGTTGTAGCGTTCCTTGAAATTATCGATATAAATAATATATTATGTTAAGCTTTGAGTTATACATTTTTTATTGCTATTTGAAATCATTGCATTCTAGCAGTTTGAAAGGTTAAAATACTTATTAGCATTATAACTTTGCCAATTTGGCAAATAGGAGATTTATTCATCATAACAAAATATGATGATGATAAACTAATTAAAAACTTAAAAACTAGCTAGTCACATTAAGAAGTACAATTCGCCTTGTTAGTGCGGATGTAAATGCGGGATGAGGCTGCAAGTCCTCACTTTGTGCCGCAAACCATTAATATTCATTACATTCACAACCAGCGGGGCCACTCTAGCAAAACAAAAAATCAAACGAACGAGAGCTTTCATGCAATGGGCACGTTTAATGCAACGAGATAAAGTCGCGGTTTATGCATTAACTAGAGTACAAAATTGTATTATGTAAAGTAGAGCGACCCCGCAGGTCCCACTGGCATTCGTAAACGCAAGGATTTTATTCAAAGTGAATTATACTGTTTGCATTGATTGGTTGTGGATTTGAATTGAAAAGTGATATCCAATACTTGGCAATATCACAATGTTAATAAAAACCAATTGATATAATGCGGAGTGAAATTTTATAAGTGATCGGGAAACTTTTTCATGGTTTAACTTTTTATAAAAACAGTATCAACAAAGATACGTAAATTATCTTGATTTGTAAATGAATTTAACATCCTGTGACTGAAAGATTGCGGTTTGTCACCAAGGTGAAATTTATGGCTACTGGGTAGTAAGAGCAACAGTTCCCTAATGTCACGCGGCAGCGGTCCAGAGGTAAACAATTGCTAATAACGAAGATGTGATACTTAACTTACGCTTACGGAGCCGAGACGTGGTGCTTCACCAAAGGGCTTATCCACAAGCTCAGAGTTGCTCAGCGTGCTATGGAAAGGGCTATGTTAGGCGTGTCCCTGCGAGATAGGATTCGTAATGAAGAAATCCGCAGGAGAACTAAAGTTACCGACATAGCCAAAAGGATTAGCACGCTGAAGTGGCAATGGGCTGGCCACGTAGCCCGCAGAGCCGACGACCGCTGGAGTAGAAAGGTTCTGGAGTGGAGACCCCGTGTCGGCAAACGGCGTGTCGGTCGCCCCCCAACCCGTTGGTCTGATGATCTGCGGAAGGTAGCGGGAAGCCGCTGGATGCAGATGGCGGGTGACCGTTTGGGGTGGCGATCGTTAGGAGAGGCCTATGTCCAACAGTGGACTACGGAAGGCTGAGAGAGAGAGAGAGAGAGAGATACTTAACTCGCGGGTCATTTCGTCCACCCCTACTAACCTACATTGTGACAACCCAACTCTCTATATTTACGACATTGGGTACACTGTGAAGCCCCAAAGATCCATCAAAACAACACCTACTAATATGTATTTTATGGTTGAACGGAGTCACCTGCGGCCGC
This sequence comes from Plutella xylostella, assembly GCF_932276165.1. Lineage (NCBI taxonomy): Eukaryota > Metazoa > Arthropoda > Insecta > Lepidoptera > Plutellidae > Plutella > Plutella xylostella. Next base: position 11,338,114 of record NC_064003.1, on the reverse strand, counting down.
CACTCCGAACCGTGAAATTGACCAGCGGACGCACTCTGCAAACCAACAACCGAATTATAATACCAGGAGCAATCATATAGTTGCTACCCTGCTACGAAATTCTACACTCACGAGCAATGAAAAAGTTCTAGTGACAAAAACACAGATTACTCCTCCTAAAGGAAAAACTCCGTCTACAATATTGAAGTACATTTAATCAGAAAATTACCAAAACTTTATTAATATGGTTTTAAAATTTTCAATTAAATGTAAATGGGGGCATTCGGCGTTGGCATTTTATAAGTGGAATGGTTTTATTGCTCGTTTGTGTGTATGTGAAAAAGTTATGTTTATAAAAATTTACCAATCAATGATTAATTTTATTTATTTATTCTTACTTAACTGACTGGTCAGCTACCAGACCAAAAAAAAATATTATAATGGTTTCTGCAGTAGGCCTCCAATGCCCCACTGTCGTATAATAACCTAATCAAATGGAAGCCATTCTGTTTTACGTTAATGGAATCATTTTATATGTTTACTTTAAAGGTTATATTATTTGTATATTTATAATAACGGCAAAAAAAAAAAACAGGAGCAATAATGTTGATGCCACCTAATTTAAATTTAGTAACAAGTACTACGGAAATAACTTTTATAGTGATGTAAACCCTCACCTTTGTACTATGATATTAGTTTGTGACAAATCAAATGAAAGTTTCAAGACGAGATAACGAGATGGAGAGTTGACACCAAGAATAGGAGTCAGAAACTGATCATAATCTAAGGCGCACCCTAGACCTACAATCATATTGTGCAATATATGTAATTGTGCAATAAGATTGAATTGCGTTTTGTATCCAAATGACGTTTGCGAATCTTCAATATTAACCCTAGACGATCAATTATATTGCACATTTGCACAATCTTCAATATTGCGCAATATGAGTAACTAGATGATTATTATCATAAATATTATTATCAATTTACTCCTCCATTGAAAATTATTTCTTAGTGGTTGTTGTTTTAAATACCTATGTTGTTAGTATAATCTTCGTTTAATGTATGATAAGGATTTTACACAATTATACTCTATTATTCCATCAACCTATAATTTATAGTCTTTTATAAAAAAAATATTTGCAAAATATTATACGGTAAAAATGTTCTTTGAAAAATCCCATCATAATAATTTGTTAAGCCGACAAACTGGTAAATACACAAACATGACATAATGAGATTACTTTTAAACTGAAACCCGAAGCTTCTCTCTGACGAGCCTGAAACATGCCTGAAACGGCTAATTGAATGAAAGTAGCGTAAAAGCTTAAAAAGCTTTTACTTGGTCAAGATATTAAATGTAAGCTTTTTGAGGCGGCGCTTTAGTAAATTTTCAGATGTATTAAATTGTTAATAGTGGCATTTTATCATCATACATTTAAATGGAATATTTATTTTGATTATTTGTGTGTTTGTACATGTGTTTACTTCATTTGGCTGATCACAAGTTTGTACTTATTTCAAAGTAAAATTAAACCAATGTTTCAATTTATACTAATCTAATCACTGGACATAAGTATTTCAAAGTATGCCCGCACCGACCACGTACCGACCAATATGACAATACAGCTCACCGTCCCAGGGTGCTGCACTGTCCCGTCCACGGAGGTCAAGAGATAGGACTCTTCAATCAAAAACCTACGTTATTGTAAGGTATTTTCAATTCTTCGCTTTATAATCAAATTAAAAGTGGCACGAGAGGCAACTAAAGAAACCTTTTATCATAATAATAAAGTGCATTATCATCTATCTATTGATGCTTGAAAACATCTGCCATCGCTATATTATTTGGCCAAAAAATACAACTTTTTGGTCAAATTTCACGCGCCATTGCGTTTTACGCGTGTTATTCCGGGAGACATAAGTAGCCATAAAATTCATACAAAAATGCCCTTTGCCAGTCGTTAGGCGTGTATATTATATCAATGAGCATAAAAACATATGAATATAACACATTCGGTGCGTTTAATGGTGCGGTGAGCAGTAATGTTGTTTTTTTAACACCATGGGGACAATTTGAAGTGATTTGTTTTTGTTTATAAAAACTGATTGTATAAATGGAAATTCATAACTTAAATAATGTAAGAAGATTAGGTACCTACTGGTGCGGTGATGGGTGGTTGCATCGGTAGGTAACGTTTTACCCGAGGACGTATTGTCTTAAGTATGTCGACCATATAGGCAACATAAATATGAATACTCAAGAAGGGCCACTATGACCCAGGTTTTCACTTGAGTAATTTTATTCTACTACTTATAGCATTAACGTAAGTCCTACTCAATGGCCAAATCATATCTCAGTATCCCATAATCAGGTGTAATCAGAAACTGACTAATGAAAACTTATAAATGTAGAGCTAATGAATTAAGTACCTTGATCAAGATAATAAACGCGTGGAGAACCATACCCAGTGTCTGCCTTCCGTCTGGAAAATAGACATAGTCTGGTAAGTATGTATTAAGTAAGCTATACCTATATACGGAATTTAATTTTATCAGTGATGTTCCGTTTGCCTAGTCAATGTACCCAAACTTGGCTTCTTATTTGCTTGCTATCGTAATCCTTGGGACCCTTTTTGCTATTATCCGCCATCTATAGTAATTTAGCAAAATCATTAGATTACCAACCCCTTGTCAAATTATTATTCCCACCCCTCTATAATATTATTTGTACAGTAACTGTTTCTATAGTTCAAATATTATCTAATAGATGGCGCTTTTTTACTAGCGCCATCTGTGTTGGAAACAATGGACTTCGTGGTACTTGCGCTTCTCACTTAATTCAAATTAGTTCAAAACATTCACATTAGTTCAGAAAATTTCCGCTAGGTGTCATTGTTAATATTTTTTTGGTTTAAATGTATTTTATTGCATTTATTGGTATGAAATAGAGTTTTTTGAAATACTATAAAATTTAATTTTAGATGTCAAAAGTAATCGTAACTCAAATTCACACAATTTACAACTTTTTAGGTGGTATCTTGTACATATCGTACATCGCGGTATAAACATATTTTACTACAGTAACTATATAAGCATTTTCGATTCCCTTACCAGTGTACTTGCTTCGGCAGTACATATACTAAAATTGGAACGATACAGAGAAGATTAGCATGGCCCCTGCGCAAGGATGACACGCAAAATCGTGAAGCGTTCCACATTTTTTGACCATTTTACTTATAAATAATAATATTATCATGGAATGTAGGTATTTATTTTTGTATTAAATTACACATTGCTGGATAAGCTAGTGTATACGTTGGGCTGGTGCACTTAATCACACTTTTTAATTAAACAAGGTGTCGCAAAAGTGATATAGTACGCCAGTTGTCACGTTTAAAAGCTTTAGGGCTGATTTTTCAATGGTCAAATAAACGCTATTTGAGGAATAAAATTGTTCCTGTCACTGTCTAATAGAAACATTCAGATATGATAGGATCAGATTTATTCCTCAGACAACTCTTATCTGATTCCATTGAAAAATCAGTCCTTATTGAAGTATATTTTGTCTCTTTGATATTTTAAATCTATGCTCATTGTGTAATGTACATAAGGCACATTATTTACATAGCAAATAAAAAACTTGACTCTTGATGAAGACAATCTGTTCTTAGTGCATCATTTTGAGCTTTGTGAAAGTTCCCAGCTTTCTCATGGCAATCACTTTTATGTGTAAGCACGCGGCGGCGCTAAGTAGTTTGTAAGGGGGACTGCTCAATACACTCTGAATTTATTCACTTGTTTCTTACATGGGTAGGCAATTTTTCGTTACATTGATGATTTATTTGAACTTAGATGACTTGAACGCAATATTTTAGTTTTTACCATTTCCGTTTCTTCAAGAGTAATTTGGTGATATGCCGACTTATGCGACTGGAACTTTTTCATTGCTCGTGAGTGTATTTGTGTTAATATTTTTTCAAATATAATTTTTAGATTTGAATAGTGGGAGTCTTTAGTTAGGTTAATATACTTATAGTAAAAATATATTATTTTACTATTCTTAAAAATGTAGAATCTTAGTGTGTAATGTCCTCGCGACACAAAGACAGTTCGCGCCTGATCGAGGTTTATTCTTCGACGACGCGGCGCTGTTCTAACGATTACTTCCAGCGCAGGGTTACTCTAGCTAGACAATAATGATCCCAGGTCACCCCCGGACACACGAGGCAAGTTATGTCCTGGCCCTGTAGCACAGGGCGCTAATAAGATGTGACAAAAGTTCTCCGTCGCGCCTACTCTTGAGGCTGCGCGATGTGAGTGACGGCGATGCAAAACTTTTATCACGTCTTAAATGCGCCCCGTACTAGCCCTTCTGATGGGACGCACAAATTGACTTGGGAGGGACACTTTTTGTCACCAGAAAGAATACCTCAGTTGCGCAAACTATGAGTGAAAGTTGAACTAACGAAAGCTGATACTGTAATCAGTACGTTTAATACAATGAGATAGAGTAGTTTTTCGTAAACTAGAGTGATCCCCTTGCAGTCTCCAATATTGGAGCAGTTGCTCAGAGCTGGTTGCATAACTCTGAGCAATCCAAGATATCCGCAGAATAAATTTTCTCACTTTTTATTTTTAGAAAGAAAGAAAGAAAGAAAGAAAATGTTTATTCAGTGCACTGCAAACACACACCAAAAACAAACAGAAAAAAAAGTAAAAAGTACACAAAAAATAAAATAAAAACAAGGTAGGTACAGTACAAGGTCCTGAAAACGAAAGTGGATCCTAACTTTTACTTACGGGTTACAACTTGATTGCGCTAGGATCACCCTGATCGACGCCCAAATGTTGCCTGGGAGGCCTGAAATTGTAAATGTACTTATGTTGTGTGTTTTTTCAATAAAATTGTAATGTATAGCATTGCATAATTAGGGCGTTATCGTTACGCAACGCAAAAATGGACTGTGAAATATCTATATACTTACTATTGTAGTAAGTATATATGCGTTACTTACCGTTTTCAGATAATGATAAAAGTTCTTATTCGACTCTAATGACTCTCGTGTTAATAATATCTGTTTTCATATTTAAATTCTACTGAAAATTCATATCCCAATAATTTACATAAGCTAAGCTGTGCGCGCATAAAATTATATAAATTTTCTTCAAAAGCACACAGATCTACACTTTTTATTTCACTCGCAAAATGCAGAAGTACACACTATAGAATTAAAATATGATTACCTGAGCTTATTCACGGTGAAGCTTACGAAAGCATTTTAAAAAGGTCTCTCTGAAGTAGCTTTAGCGAAAAGCTTTCTGCGACAAATAGTGATGTGGCGAGAAGTCGATCAGTGCATGGTTTATGTGGGGAACTGTTGGTCTAATTAGACTAGACATTTTGTAAAAGACAGATCCAGTTTCATATTAGAACACATTATAAAGTTTAAGGCATGGTGGGTTTATTATCCGGTTAGAATTTGGACGAATACAGGTTTTCATAATAGTTATTGCACCTCAATTAACATAACACAAGATAGTAATTTCTGCGACTTTACATTCTTTGCTTATTTTTATAGCCCCAACTCATTAAAACTTAGAATGGTGGTTTCTATTTTGTGCAAAGATCTTATATACCAGATAAAATTATAGATACAATATTTAATTACGGGTAGTTAGTGATAGGTAATAATAATTATGTAATAAAATATGTTTACGTTTAATTTTCTCTATTTAATAAAATATCCTATAACTATAGACGACCGAATGGCGTAGTGGTTTGTGGCCATGACTATTGAGCCGATGGTCCCGGGTTCGATTCCCGGCTGGGGCAGATATTTGTTTAAACACAGATATTTGTTCTCGGGTCTTGGATGTGCCCGTAAAATGGCAATAGGCCCGCCCCCTATTACATTGGGACTAACATAACACTCTGGCGAAAAGTGGGTGCAGCAATGCACCTCTGCCTACCCCGCAAGGGAGTACATTAGTACAAGGCGTGAGTGCGTGTTGTTTTTTTACTTTCCTATAACTGGTGTTAGATTTAATGATGTGACAAAATAAAGTTATAAAGTCCGAGTCTTTGCAATAACGCGGATATGAAGGTGAAATCTCGGCGGAGCGCGGCCATCACTACGCGACGGTTATAATCTGATTTTATTTTCATTTTACATCCGAGCGGAGGAAGTAGCTCGTTACGAACTATTCAGCGCGTGAATAGAGAATGAACCGTAATGATGCTTATAATTGTCGGCCATGGATCTGCATTCATTTGAATAAATTAATGTGTGGAAACTCATTTTAATTGCATTCATTTCCAATTAGATAGGCCTCAAACAAGTATAGCTTCAGTAATCAACACATCAGAGCTGTACAATCTATGTACATAATCTTTCAGAGCGACGCAATGCCGTCTTCGATATTCCTCATATTGCCACTAATAGGCGACGCTGTTCCATTTTTGAAAGTTTTGTGAACTCATGAAGTAGCAATTTTAAATACATAAGTAGGTATATACCTACTATAATCCACGACGGGGTAGTCATAGGGGACTAGCAAGGGAGCTGATTTCCACTGTACATTTTTCTCCACAACAGAAGTTTTTTAATACAACACATACACACAATAATAAAAGAAGACTTATTCAATACCTATATATGCTCTAAAACTGTACAAAAACTATATAACCATATATATCTATTACAACTTTCATAACAACATCCCCAATTGAATTTTCATACACAACATAACAGTCTTCAAAAAGGTTTTGTGCACAAAAGGTCGAAAGGTTTCTCCCAAGCGGGTCAAACATTTTGCGTCCTTATAGTAGTAATTGCGAATTTACCAATCGAGAGCGAACGGCCAGGGCTCCCTCGTGAGGACTTCACACAACGCTTTACGAATGGTGTCTCTGGAGTAATCACAATGTTATTAACTTTTATGTGCTGTGGATTAACTGCCTTAACAGTGCAAAGTTCATGATTTTCCAGCCCTTGATTTGATTTGATAAGTAACACTGTTTGAGTTGATAAGTAAGTAAATAAATTAGAAGTACTAGTAGTGTTAATGGATGGCACTTTAATGGTGGCAACTGTAACAGTAAAAATATTTATACATAGGTGCAAATACAAACTAAATCCCAAATGACATCAATTCCAACCGCAACCTTGCAAAATAATGATGTTATAGAGACACATACTTCTATGTCAAGAACATTCAGTTAAAGTAAAACCTTACCACATGATCGAATCGAACTTTTACAATGAAACACAAAACAAAAGAGGGTGAGAACCGAGAGAGGGTAATCAAAACCTGGCAACACACGCCGGCGGTCCCGCGGGCCTCCGCGGTATTGCCACATTTGTTTACGAAATTTCCTAATAAAGTATCTAGAAATATGTGCGTTTGTTTTGTTGGTTTTATATTCTTTGTTTTATTATTCGATATTTTAGAATTCGGACTGATTGGTGGGGTGGTATATAATATTATGTGCCTCAACATCCTGACAACATTTCTAGAGATCCTGCAACATATGTAAATCAAATATTTTCGGAACTACATAAAAGTGAACGAGCTGCCTCTCCTAGTCATAATACTTAGAACATGTGCTACGTGTTGAAGTTTTTTCTTTATAAAAGCTAATTTTTATTCCCTAACCACTACACGCTAAGCGAATTATAAAAGTGATATACCAGATTCTTATTACTATTTCTTTTTCTGCTACAAGCTTAGAAAAATACTGCAAAGTCTTCATAGCATTTCTTCTACAATACAACACTTTGGTGTACAGTCGAGTCGACTATAAAAGCTGTTTTCATTGCTCCTACAACTACCATTAAGAATGGCAACAACGCGCTTTGAGCGGTAACTTTTAATTATACTTAGGTACTGTGTAAAATTCACAAATATTCAAAGGGATTTTAACAAACTCAACAAAAACTAAATGGTGAGCGATACTGATTTTTGAATAAATTCCATCATTTACATATATATTTTCCTAAAAATCGTAATTTTTCTTACGGTTTACAGGCTAATGATTGCGATTTGATATCTCCAACTCGAATGCCATGCATCGAGTTTGTTTCATATCCCTCCAGCCTTCCAGGAGGCCTAGGTAAGTACACAAAAATATGAGTTTATAATGAAAGCTTGCCTCCCAAAAGTGTTGGTTTAATTTAAATAAAGTTTAGAATCCCTTGTACGAAACGTGCCCATTATGAGGGTTTTATCGAATTAAGAGGAAGTTTTCGCCACGCGATTCTAACTTTACATGTTCAGCTTTAATCTGTTCACGGTTGGTTTCACATTAGGTAGCTACTTCATACTTTTTGATTGATCCCTCCATGATTTATTTCGTTAATGCAGACCTCGTGAACTAATAACGTAAGGTTTCCTACTAATGGTCAGATTTTAATCTTTCAATGTTGGAAAATGTTTTAGCCCGGTATATCACTATCATACCTTTAGACAAACAATTTACCAGATGCTAGGTACAAAAATTCTAAAAATATTATTCCCTTTTGATAAACTTGAGAATCCTTGGAGCATATTTCATTTCAGCAGCAGCTAATATTTATATCCTCCCACTTGTCCGTGGAACTAGCTCCGTCACACAGTCAGCCGGCGTGCGTCGCGAAACCATAAAAATCCTTTTACCAAAATGGAAAGTAGAATTCTCTCCACACGGTAAGTACTACCCACTTGTGCAGAAACGAAACGACGCAGACTCAAAAACCATGAGGTTTTATTAGAGTTTCTGCGCTTTTATTGTGATTTTTGATCAACTGGCGGCGCTGAGCGCAGATTCTCATGTTACTAAGACAGTTGTGCAACCATTATGAAACTGTAAAACTAGATTTATTCCCACGAAGGTCTCAGAAACGTTTTCTAAAACGCTCACGCTATTTTATAGCATATAAATTCAATATCCACCAATTCTCAAAATCGATAATAGAACAATTTATATTGTATTACAAGTGTGGACTTACGAATATCAACCACTGAATGCATTTATTTATTTATTTATTCTTTATTGCACAATATACAAAAGTAATTATGCATTAATTATATAATTACCAAAACGATTTTTTGCGGTCTTAAAAAATGTCGCGTATATTCGGGGTCTAAATGACGGTTTTCGATTTGTTTGCAACTGTTTTTAAGGAGAAGAATAGACCAGCTGGACGCTTCTAGTGCCGTAAAACGAAACGCGACGCATAAAACTATCAGTCTTTAACGGTCTAAATAATAGGAAAGAAAAAGATCAACTTCAAAAATAAACGTACCGTGACCATGAGATGATCTTAAAGCCTCGAAGAAAATGCACGTGATGGGTCTCAATCCCGTATTGCTGAATATCTTTAATATTATTTAAAACATTCTTTATTTCCACACAACAACAGAGCAAAGTTACTGAATAATTATTTGTTATTCTAAGCATTATATCGCAACACGCGTCTGTACCAAGAAATCCACAGCACTCTGCCAGAAGTGCTGGAGTTTAAACCCTAAACATAGGGGCTGTTTACATTACAATTAATTGTTCCTGTAATGTTCAGGCTCACTCGAATAATTGCTGGCGTCTCGCTGGATCTTGCTTTGAGCCGTAATGAACCTTCCTTTAGCCATGTTGGTTTTGTTATGTGTATCCTTAGATTAAGGATGTTGATCCATACATTTATATGATAAAATATAATAGTGTGTTTTTCTGTTATGTTCCTCTTTTATACTGCAAATTTTATTGCTGAATTTTATCAAGTTCTTAAATACCTATCCATCGTATTTGAATGAATAGCATTGAAAATAAAGTTTTCATGTCCAACACTAAAACTCAATAGTACAGTGTCAGAAGTAAACTCTACTCTAAAATAACTAATTACCATACACCGAGCGTGCCAACTATAAACTTAACTATGTCCTTTATGCTAATTAAAGCCTTTATGGTCTTAGAATTATAAGGATCTAAATCAACTACACCCGTGTACTTCGAACCTTTCTAATTACGTTACAGTATTCTGCATCCTAATTTATCTTATGGGCATGTGGTATTTTCTTCTCTTTTCCTCTTTGGGAATGTTCAGTTCGTGGTACGGGGTGGTCGGTGGCAGGTATTTAAGTAAAATATTCGCAAGACCGATATGAAAGGTCTTACGTGACGAAGAAATGGACATAGCAATAATGGAGTCACATTATTTACAAAAAAAACAATATGTAACTTTTTCAGACTTTATTATTGTAAAAGAGTAGATTATCCTTTGTGACAGCCTAATTACAAAATATTAGAAGTTATCTAACTTTTGATATTATGACCCTCATCATCATCATCATCAGCCAATAATCATCCACTGCTGGACATAGGCCTCTCCCAAGGAGCGCCACAACACTCGGTCCTCGGCCTTCCTCATCCAACCACTACCCGCCACCCGCCTAAGGTCGTCAGTCCAGCGGGCAGGAGGGCGTCCCACGCTGCGTTTGCCTGTTCGTGGTCTCCACTCGAGAACTCGTCTACCCCAACGGTTTTCGGTTCTTCGGCAGATATGACCAGCCCACTGCCACTTCTGGTTGCATATTTTGACAGCTATGTTGGTAACCTTAGTCCTCTGACGGATAACCTCATTTCTGATACGATCCATCAGAGAAACCCCAAGCATAGCTCTCTCCATAGCACGCTGAGCGACTTTAAATCGGTGGACCAGTCCTACCGTCAGTGTCCATGTCTCTGCACCATACGTCATCACTGGCAGGACGCACTGGTTGAAGACTTTTGTCTTCAGGCTCTGAGGAATGGCCGAGGAGAATATGTGACGAAGTTTCCCGAATGCAGCCCAACCCAGTTGGATGCGCCTTGCAGCCTCCTTGTCGAAGTTGCTTCTGCCTAGCCGAATAGTCTGCCCGAGGTAGACATATTCTTGCACAACTTCGATTGTTGCCTCACCAACGGCGACCGGCTCCGGTTTGATGTGAGCATTGTACATGACTTTCGTCTTGTCCAAGTTCATACCGAGGCCAACACGTCGTGAAGCAGCATTTAGGCCACTTAGCATCCAGCTGAGTTCCTGCAGAGATTCTGCCATAATAACGATGTCGTCCGCGAAGCGGAGGTGTGACATGTACTCGCCATTTATACATATGCCATGTCCTTTCCAGTCCAACGTCTTCAAGACATCTTCCAATGCATTGGTGAACAGTTTCGGAGATATCACATCTCCCTGTCTCACTCCACGTTGCAGTTGGATAGGTCTTGTCTTGTGGTCCTGTACTTGGACAGTCATAGTAGCGGCATTGTACAGACATCTCAACACCTCGATATAGCGCCAATCGATTTGGCATCTCTGCAAGGATTCCAAAACTGCCCAGGTCTCGATGGAGTCGAAGGCTTTTTCATAGTCAACAAAGGCTAGACACAGAGGCTGATTATACTCTTCGGTCTTCTGTATAATCTGCCTTACTGTGTGGATGTGGTCTATTGTACTAAAGCCTTTTCGAAACCCAGCCTGCTCTGGGGGCTGGAACTCGTCTAACTTTTGGGCAAGACGGTTCGTGATAACCCTTGAGAACAGCTTGTATACATGGCTTAAAAGCGAGATCGGTCTATAGTTCTTCAGAAGGGTTTTGTCACCCTTCTTAAAGAACAATACCACGACGCTCTCAGACCATGCCTCCGGTGTAATGCCATTGTGAAGAACCGAATTGAAGAGCCTCTGGAGCTGTTCGAGGATTGCACTACCTCCAGCTTTCAGAAGCTCTGTAGTAATTCCGTCTTCACCCGGAGCCTTGTTGTTTTTAAGCTGCTCAAGGGCTATCCCAATCTCGCCTATGTCGACGTCAGGGATGTCGTCAGTGTAGTGGCGTATTAGTGGCGCTCTGGAATCGGTGAGCTGAGCCACAGACTTCTGCGCGTGTGAAGCATAAAGTTGTCCGTAAAAACCTTCGATTTCGGCAAGAACCTCCGGCTTAGAGGCAACGATATTACCATCTGCAGACTTCAACTTCGTCAAGTGGCTTCTCCCAAGTTGCTGAACGAAGACTTTTGACCCCCGATTTTGCTCAATTGCTGCTTCTATGGCGCGTGTGTTGGAGCGACGGAGATCTCTTCGTATCAGCTATGACCCTAATAATCGAAAACTATGTGAACCAAAATTATAAATTACACTTACTAAATGTCGAAACCAAATGTCTCCAATTTTCTAAAACATTAAATTTAGAATTTGATAAAAATATTTACGTTTTTAGTGGTTAATAATATATTCTGATGCTCTGTTTGTACTTCAATATTGCAGACGGCGTCATTAAGCTAGTATTATCTGTTTAGGAGTTATTTTGTGCTATAGTTACTGGAACCTTTTCATTTCTCGTTAGTGTATTACAGGTAGTTATACTATCAGGTAGTCTCCACAGCTTTCTCTGACCTCTCGCGTCAAGCCTCCACTAAGGCTCAAGTGGGCACATTTTAACTCAGTTTTAATAATGAGTTAGCATGTCTAGACGCACTTGAGCACTAGCTAGCATCTAGCTTTTAGCATTTCAGCCTACGTCACGTAACGTATAGAGTTTACTACTGGTAATGTAGGGCTTATTTATTGTATTTGTAGCAGCGATCTAAGAGTATTTTTTGTTTACTTTTTACCATAACACAAAAATGCGGTATAACTAACATCACACCATCTTTGTATGTTTATGTGGTATTATACATTCAAAAACGGATAAGCCAAGTCGTGCATAGTTATTTGAAACTTGAACTCTGTTTTATGGTACTTAAATCCAAATAAATTGTAATATTATGGAGCTAAATTTATCACAAATACTTACTTTAAAAAATATGTTAAAGCTTGCAAACTGCCTCGCAGATGTAGAATGTCGATTTAGAAACGACATTGGTTCACCAATAAACATTAAAATATATGGTTTTGCCAATCTTATACAAAATTTACAATACAGACTTGTCACAATAACGTTACGATTTCAGGTATCATCCTTTATCATTAATTACTAGCTGATCCCGCGAGCTTCGCTTCGCCTTAAAAAGTTTTCCCGTGGAAATACGAGATAAAAAGTAGCCTATGTTCTTTCTTAGGGTCTAGACCATAATGTATACCAAATTTCATTCAAATCCGTTCAGTAGTTTTGGCGTGAAAGAGTAACTGACAGACAGAAACAGTTACTTTCGCATTTATAATATTAGTTAGGATTTTTGCTACGCCTGTCGTAGCAACCGTAGCACCAGCTACAACGCGACGTAGCATTTGCTACGACGTGCGTAGTCTGGCGCAGAGTGCTAGGTCAATATGCTCTCGCAATTCATTTCTTTCCCGCTGTTTACAGGTGCAGGTTTATTTCACTATATAACTTCTGTGCTTTAATACTGGTTTTATAATAGAGTTTCAAAATTATTCTATGGAAAGAAGTGAGTGTGAGTGATTTAAATACTGTATCCCAAAACTTGAAGCCAATGTTTTATCAACAACTTTGATACTTACTTAGTATAACATAAAGTATGGAATCGAATGGTGGCACACTGTGCGGCGCCCACACTCGCCACAGAACTTTTGTCGTTGCTGCGACATAGTTCTAACTTTTCAAACTAATTTTGTTCTCAAAGATTCTTGTGGTCTTTGTGTTATAAATTATGTATTTTAAATGTTGCTTAAATATAATTAGTTGATTTTATGTAGAAACTAACTCCTGTAGGACGCCTACAATTCAGGATGATTTTTTATAAAGTTTTTATTAAAATAATGTCTTGGTAAGCAAATCTATTGATAGATAGAATTTTGAATAATAACATTGTTTTCCTTTACTGCGACTGTAAAACAACGTGGGTTGTTTTACCTTAGTTTTATAATTGACTTAAGTAAAACGATCACGATAACAAGTTAAAATATGTATTATCAAATTTACGCCGGTTATAATTTACACGGTAAAATTTAAGTAAATTCACCGACGAATATTACGTCTCGGAAAATCTCGGCCGGTCGCAACCAACGAAATATCGTAATTTGAAATTCGTCATTATATTTGGAGGAAGATGAATAATGTTCAAAATGAATTTGCGCCCAATTTAACATAGTTCCGGTCCAGTGCGCGAGCTCGTTTTTTATTAGGAGCCGAAGCAAATTGCTCGCGGAAATCAAGTTTATTCGTTTATTTATAGCTCTTTGTAGCTTTGACTCATTTGGGGAAATTTAATTCGAACATAATTACGTATCGGTTCAGCTCATTGTGAGTTGGGCTTCGCGTGACGCCATTTTTGATTATGTATATTGAATTCAATCAAATTATGTGAGGTAGAAAGTTTTTGATTTAAGTGAAAGGATAGGATAGGATACCAGAAGTGACGGAATAGATAGCAGATAGCATACCTTTGCCCAGACTTCAGCCTTCACAGTACAACACAAAGACAGGACAAGATATCACAGTAGATAAGTTTCCAACAGGGTGTCGTGAGTTGTTAAGTCTTCTGTATCGGAACTTTCCTACTTACTGCAAGTAGCGTGAGGACGCCACTTCACAGCCACGTCGCTGTTGCAGGAATACTGTTGAGAGTATAGAGCAATGTATAGAGGCTTTAGTTGAAAATGAAAATTAAAAAAATGTTTATTTAACCACAAAATTTACACAGGTTATCTTAATAATTTTTTTGGATATAAGTTCTGTCCACACTCAGCATTTTCATGTTCATCAATTCACGCTTTTTTTTATTTTACAAAGAAAAGTTACAGAAATAATATGTGGAGTGACACTGATAGTTAAAAGTCAATTATAAGTTTTTACTTATTATCAACAATTGATGCTATATTTTTTTCACGTTTTGAGACACACAATGATATGCGTTCATAATGTTTTTATTACGATATTATTACTTTTATTCATCTTATTCTAATTATTAATTATTTTAAGTGTTTCACACTTTGTTTAGCTCTTACCTATCGAATGCAAAACAAAATGTTCAATCTTTTAGTTCGCTTCATAGAGCAAGTGCTCGAGTGTCCACTCAGCTGATGGAACTCTGTTATTGAAAGTTTCTTGTTATATTTTGTCTCCGGTGCGCGGTGTAGCGACAGTAAACGGGGGAATTTCAGAAGTGGAAGAGCCGAAGCCATCTTTGTCATACTTCTGGAGAAACAGAAACTGATGCGAGAAACGAGTACGTCATCCATGTACTTACCCACATACCTTGTATATTCTTTTTATAAAACCTAACCATCGATAAAAGGCGCGTTATTTGTATTAAATAAAAAAAACGCGTTATTTATACTATTGATGTGACTGATATTATATTTAAGCTTGTGCAATGAAGTTCTTTGAAAGCGCAATAATTTGAAGTTAACAGTGCTCTATTTGATTATTTAAATTACCTATATAATGTTTTCGAATATAGAGCTCTAACGCATACTCTCATAAAATTTCAACAAAAGTTCTTATCTTTTAAAATAACCATTAAGTAGTTACCTAGTTAGTTAGTAGTAAGTACCTAAATCAAAATCTTTGGTAGCATGTGCTATAAGTTTTCCAATGCGACCAATGATGAAAGAATTTATTCTTTTGGGCTGACACGATTGAATACTTGTAGAATTAAAAACCTCTTATAAACTTTTAATAAATTATACTAACACCTCCAGGGGATATTATTCAGCACACCCACGAGTATAGTATCAAAATGGTAACAACAAGAGCAGTTTAGACGAACAATGTGAACTTGACCACTAACTGAAAGTTTCACAGCCCCATCGGATCCGACAGTGAAACCACATTATGTTGGGACTTCTCACAACTAGGGCCCATACAGGACATAGATATTTACAACTTGTCAATGGAATAGCTTCATTAAAGTTTGGTAGAAATTATTCCGGCGGGATTATCACCATTTAGATGTCGTTTTAATAGCACATGCCAACTTGGTAATCATCGGAGCTACCTGCAGACACCTCTCATCTGAGGTCAAGCGTGCATGTGTGATGTGCATTATTAGGGATAACACAAGTATGTAACTCAGTTAAAAACAACAGTAATTTTTTTACAAATTTAAATACAAATACACAACAAAATATACATATAATCCGAAATTGCAAGCCGACCACAACCCTCGACGAGGGCTCGACAATCTCCGAAGCTCCACACACCCCAGGATGCATCGCCGTTTAGCCTCCTGTAATTTCAGTCAGGTGCAGGACGTAATTAGGATCTCTCCCCCCCCACTGTAACTGCTTCCGTAGCGTATAGGGAAGGGGGGGAGTGGGGGACAATTTGAGCTAAACGGGGAGGTTCAGGAAAAGTTATAGCGTCTCTGTCTTGGAGTTGAATGGAGGGACTTGTGATGTATCAAGCGTGGTAGTAACTGTAGCTACTGTTTGAAAGAACACAGGAACTTCACCAAGCTTTCAGTGTTTGTTGTATACTGTAGTTTATAGGTAAATGTACTCGTCCTCTTATAAGTATTTCATGTATGTATGTATGATTATTCGATCTTTTTTAATCGAGAGACTTAATAATTATTTTAACTCGTTATTAAGTTATGCTTGTTTGATTTCGTTTTTCTTTTGTAGTTTAAAAGTCATACGTTTATATTTTTTTATATATATCTTTGGATTTGGGATTTTATGTTTCATCTTCTCTTCCATTTGTACTAGTTTTAATTAGGCAAAACGTTGGCCTGAAATCGTGTTTTTATTAATACCTATACAGGTAAAAAGCAGTTAATTATTAGTGAAATGTATAAATCAGAGCGCATTCTGACTCTGACGCGGATATCGCAGTAATCACTGTCAAAGGAAACATTGAAATATTAATTAATGAATGAAAATCAATGAATGTTAATCAGAGTTTCAACCGGATCATCGTCCGAGCGACAGATTTTAAATAATCGCATTGTATTTTATTATCGTCGCTGATGAATAAAAGTTTTACTAATTTAACATACAAATGATAAACTCGGCTTCCCTGAAATCACTTTTAAATTTGACTATAAGCGATAAGACCTCCCTTGGTACTTTTATTAAGTTGTTATGTAAATTTGATATTTTTCCTTTGTGTACAAATAAACCGTTCTCTATATACCTAAATCTACTATCAATGTTTAAGAGGATGGATTTCTTTTCATACTTGTACAATTGCCAAGACTATGGCTTCCGACTTCTCTTATTCATTATAAACACGAAGAATTTACTGTCCAATTAATTTAATTGCAAGGTCGTGGCAATTATTGAGGCCCTAATTTCACGGAAAGGTCTGGAGCGATCCTGCGACGTCCAAACTCTGACCAAAAGGTCTTGAGTCTTTAATTAAATGCCGGACTTAGACAAACGAATATTAAGTTTAACCCACGTTACTTATCCAAATAAGTAGGTATATAGTGCCTAGTATAAGTAATGTTGTTATAGACTTTCTTTGTTTGCACACAAAACAGAACACATTAGTTTTGAAACTTTAGTTTTGGTCGTGAATTCTTTCAAAATGAGTATCGGTAAATAATATATTAATTAAGAAACCCTGATTTTCATACGAATCTATATTTTGTCTCTGCATGATAAGTATAGTTATTGAAATTTCTTCCTACTGCTACATACTAGGTATATTGTTTACGGATTAGACAATACAGTCATGAAAAACACAAGTTTTTTGTGTCTCAATTAATTTGTTCTCACTGTACTGCGGTGCTTACATTGAAGAGTGACCTGGTTCACGGCCGTCAGTTGGTAAAATATCTCATTCGTTAATCCGACCTTTTTCCATGAAACGAGAGCGATGTTTTTAAATATGTAAATATGTGAGGGTTCTGCTTCCCTGCTTTGATACATAGATATGCATCATGTTAAACGTTTACACTTTGCTATTAAAAATATTTACATATAAGTATGTATACTATGTATACAATACGCCTATTAAAAACAACAAACGTAAAATAAATAAGTAGGTATAAATAATTAAATAGATATTTAGAAAGTATTGGTAAGTTTTAATTTCCTCCAGGTAATTTCCCTCACAAACTTGTAAGTCCCATCCTTCCTTCTCTAATTCGTTTTTCAGGAGAGTCCTGTTTAGTCCGTAATGAATGCAGTAAATAACAGTGATTCTAGTCCACTCACCTGCGCGCTACCACCTAATTACATCAATATCATTGCCGACATTGGGCTTCGATCCTATTTTCATTATTATACTACCTATATATACTTTATTCTATTCTATTCTATTAACAGATTTATATGAAACATTACAGCGTACAGATCAGTCTAACAGCTGGTTTTTATCCCGTATGATTAAACCATATACGTAATACATATGCAGTAAAAGATTGTGTGTCTATTACATAATATAATCAGTTGCTGAAGACCAGCAGCGGTAATGAGATTCAGCAAACCGCCAGTAGGTCCGCTCTGGGTCCCGAAGGCCCGAAGGATCCGAAGTTTCCACCCAGTTGTGCCAAGTTCATTTAGCGGGTCACTTGGCTCAGGCGCTAGCGTGTGATAATCTACAGGCTTGGCTTCTAAAACTCTATATATATCTCTAGAAAGCAGTTGCTCATAATAATGATTAAATTTCATACACTTAACCGGAACTACTTATTATCTAAAAATCTTCCACACTAGTTGAAGCTCACGAAAAACTGCAGTTCATTATAAATTCAATTAAGTAACTACCATATTTTACTATAAATGTAGGTAGGTATTATCAGTGTCAAATATCATCAACCAACTCTCGTTTACAGCAGTGCTTAATCATTCAGACATTGGTTTCAGACATTGAACTTTATCTTTTTGTCTAGCACCCTATTTACATCATCTCAATTTCAGTCAGCAACGTCATCATTCGCAATTGAGAATTCAACACCCAAACTTTTTAAAGTCATTTTTTCGTGCTTAGTCGTTATTTTTTTTCATAACACTACAGTGCACTCACAAGCAGCTGCAAGGCCGCTGTAGTAATGGATATCGGCTCAATCAATAGCTCGTTAGCAACGGTTCGGGAAATTTCAATGATTGATGAGTGCGGTAAGTGATTCTACAAATTTTTTCATAGCTGCGATGTGTGATGTTTGCTAATTTGGGATGTTGGTACTTACTTATTACGAACAGATGTTTTACTGACTCTAACTGCCGTATTGAGGGTCCGGGTTCGATCCTCTGCCGAGACATGTATTTCTTTAATGATTTCCAATTAACCTTTCAAACTCGGAGTAGGCCTATATTATGTATTGGCTAATACTTACTGTCTGTGTGCTTTGCTTACTAATGCCACCTTTTTTATCCGGTACAGTTTATATGTATATTTGGATAGCGTTAATCCCCACCACATAAATAAGGGTGTCGTAAAATACATGCATTAAAGGTAAACTGTCTAAGCCACGTTGCCCATTAAATAGACATCACCATTTTCAGCGGAGTCCTTAATTCATATTCTAGAAACTAATTCTACCTTTTATACGTGAAGCGCTCGTTTTACACCGGTTGACCAGTTAAAAGTAAATTCGAATTCATATGGCGATGAGGAAGTGCTTAGCGCGTGTACTGCTTCCGATTATTTTTCTAGGCTCTCTGAAGATCCGATTACCCCTATAATCTACTAACATAGATCCCCCCCCCCCCGCTCGCCCTCAAGCGGTTAAGACGTGTTTACTTTTGCTCCGTCAATTAAATTAAGAAAAGCTATCTACAACAGTTTAATCGAATTTAAAACTATTAATACTAGTGCAGTGAAATAATCTGTATCCCAGAATCATCCTACGAGTGGACATCAGTGCGCGATTCGTGAGTTTTATACAATCTTATAATCTCGATTGTGATATTGATAACAAGTTTTGCTCACCTACCGCACGTACCCGACCCCGCTCAGCGCCTGTTCAATTGATAATCGCACTGTTGCAAAAACTCTATACTTTGCTAATATGTCGACCCAGAATGTTATGCAAAGAACACCTCCTAACAACTTGCTTCGAACCAACACCGTTGCGCTTAACGAGTCCCGTAGTTTGGAGGACGTTCGAAAGCCACAATACATGGATACTATGCCGTTACTATCTCCCGAATCCCAGAAACATCTTCCTCAAAGAATTAAGCGGCGCCGTGAAGTGGCCAGCGACGAACTAGCGGACGAGCTTTCTGAATTCAAAAAAGATATGAAAGACATGATAAAGGAGTTGATTTCCGCACAAAATACTAGAATGGACAACCTGGAAAAGCATATGTTGGATATGAAAAACCAATTCTCTACCGTCAAAGATACTAATAAGGATATTGAGGTAGCAATGAATTCAACAAGAATCTTGTTAAAGCCTTGGACAAGAATCTTGTTAAATCGTCAATCGAGATACGCAACGTTCCTAAGCGACCCACTGAAACTAAGGAAAGCCTGTTTTATCTTATAAAAACACTCGCACAAACTCTAAACGTCGCCCTTCAACCTCACGATATCAGAGACGTGTCACGTCAGCCTTCGAAAAGAGAAACCCAAGTTTCAGCTGTAACAGTGGAGTTTTCAAATACCTTAATCAAAAGCCAGATCCTAAATAGTACGAAAGAGTTTAACAAGGCAAACGGTAGAGACAAGCTCAATTCGTCACACCTAGGACTAGGATCACCAAAAACACCTATCTACGTAGCTGAACAGCTAACTAAAACAACCAAGAGACTGTACTTTCTCGCCAGGGCTCTTGCGAAAGCTGAAAACTACGCATTTTGCTGGGTATCTAATGGACGCATTCTTTTACGTAGAGACAAGGACGGTCCTCACATTATTGTTAAGGACGAATACCATCTTAAACAGTTGTCAACAAAAAATACTGGAGCGTAGTTTATGCGATCCTAAAAATAATGGTCTTTATATTTTAGTTTTTATGCATGCATTTTTAACTTTAGTTATACTTTATCTCTACTCAGGTCTCATACAATGTCCTTACTTATGCAACTGCAAAACTACAAAAAACTATAATTACGATCAAGTACTGTATTGCGATATGAATAAAATTGCTTCATTCTACAGGAATTATTTAATTTTAGATAACATACCAGCTACATCCCTACAAAATTCCGACCATTATGTGTTTCCTTTACGCTATTTTTCCCTAAATCTTTTTGTTACCGATGGCTACTGATAATATTACAAATGTACTAGATGATATTGATAATGTTTCTGTATCAGACACTTTTGTTTGTGCGCCTGAACAATCAGAGTCTCACCTCACGAACCCTAATAATTATTTAAAAATATTAACTCAAAACATTCGCTCTATAAATTGTAATTTTTCAAGCTTCGAAACGCTCACCGATAGAATCTCTTTTGACAGTGACGTAGTTGTTCTTACCGAATGCTGGCTTTTATGCGCATCTAACGCTTTACTTCCTACTATACAAGACTACTCTCTACCTATATCTACAAACAAAAACCTCAACCAAAACGACGGGGTTGTGGTATACGTCAAGAAGGACCTCTTAATCTCATGGGAGGAGCCTGATTTCAAAGGTACAGCCACAGGAATAATTTTAAAACATTCTCAAACTACAGCCATCATTTGCGTTTATCGATCCCCATCCATAGACTGTATAGATAATTTTCTTTCTTGCCTAGATACAATCCTAAAGTCAGTATCTAACTTTAAAAATGTTATATTAACGGGGGATCTAAACATAGATATAAAACCTTCATCCCTCGACACCCGTGCGCATTACTATCTCAACCACTTAGCATATCATGGCTTCCTTCCATGTTACACAATCCCCACAAGAGATACTAGTTGCTTAGATCACGTACTACTCCGCTCAAAATCCACTGCTACTACACTTGTTTACGAGTCCACAGTCACTGACCATTTCTCAACACTTGTTTGCCTACCACTTAAACAGCGTCATCCAGGCGCCATTACTAGTATAACCAAAATAGACTATAAGTCATTAGATATTGATATAAATAAATTAAAGTTCAGTGAAATTTATAAAATTACTGAGCCAGATATTGCTATGAAATCACTGGAATCACTGTTGTCAGAAGCTATCCACAATAATTGTACAACAATAAATTTATCAAAACGAAAAAAGATACTCAAACCCTGGATTACTCCGGGGCTTGTAAGGTGTATAAAAAATAGAGACTCTCTTCATAAAAAGTTAAGAAAATCTCCGGAAAACTTAATATTAAAGCAGACATATACACGATACAGAAACTTTTGTAATAAAATAATAAAGAAAGCAAAAAGACAATATGACGCTTTGGAAATAGATAAAGCTGGTAAAGATTCTAGACTTTTATGGAAGGCCATTCAGAAAATAACCAACACATGCAAGAGTAAACATTCCTCGTCTCAACTAATTTCCACCACATCTTCTCCCAAAGAATCCTGTAATTTAGTTAATAATTTCTTTGTAAATATAGGAAAGGAGCTGGCTGATAAAATTTCTCATCCCAAAGGTGCTATTTTTGATAAACCTATCCCTGATTCCCCCACTAATTTAAGTTCATTTGCCTTAGTCAACACTGACCCTGACGAGGTCCTTTCGATCATAAACTCCTTAAAAAATAATGTAGCTACTGGATGGGATGGAATTTCTACTACAATCATCAAACGTTACTCCTTAATTCTTGCAACAATTTTGAGCCATATCTTTAATCTCTGCTTCGAAAAAGGCATATTTCCGTCTTCCTTTAAAAAAGCGATTATACATCCTATTTACAAGGGTGGGGATGGGGAATCTGTCAACAATTATCGCCCTATTGCAGTTCTCACATCAATGTCTAAGATTCTAGAACGTTTACTGAATAAAAGACTTACAGACTACCTTGAACAATATAAAATCATCTCTGACCGACAGTTCGGGTTCAGAAGTAAAAAATCTACAGCACATGCAACGAACAACCTGACAACCTTCATCGTAGACAAACTTAATCAGCATAAAAAAGTACTTACAATATTTCTAGACCTCGCTAAGGCATTCGATACAGTCCCCATCCCGACCCTTCTATCCAAACTTGATAGATATGGCATAAGAGGTCGCCAGTTGGATCTTTTTCATAGCTATCTTACTGGACGTACTCAAATTGTCAAAATTGGTAATCACCTTAGTGATGAACAACAAATAGCCTACGGCGTTCCCCAGGGCAGTATCCTGGGGCCAACACTGTTCTTGGTTTTTATCAATGACCTCTGTAACCTAGATGTAGCAAATGGTAATATCATATCATTCGCAGACGATACCGCTGTTACATTCTATTCAGATACATGGATCGATCTTCAGGATATAGCTCAGACAGGATTTAATTCCATCCATAAATTGCTTTCATCTCACACATTAACACTGAACACCTCCAAAACAAAATTCATAACCTACTCCCTACGCCCGTCCTCTCAGCCAGAGTCCCCCATCCTCCTCTATGCCCACTCCTGTGATGTCAATGAAACTTGCGCATGTCCATTAATAAATCCAACCCCCACTATAAAATATTTAGGTATTACTCTTGACCGTCATCTTAATTTTAATGTCCATATTGAACTTTTAACAAGTAGAGTGCGCAAGCTCATTTATATTTTTAAGACCTTACGTCACGTGGCTAATGGTTCTATCGTCAGGAAAGTGTACCAGGCCTTAGTAGAGTCAATTGTCTCGTACTGTATTACCTGTTGGGGTGGCTCAGCAAAAACCACACTAAAACCTCTCGAAGTGGCTCAACGAGCAATTTTGAAAGTCGCAACATTCAGGCCTTTTCTGTACCCTACAGCTCAGTTGTATAAAGACTGCGACGTCTTGACGGTTAGACAACTCTTTATCTTACAAACTATACTTCTCCAACATCGCAACACTCCCTTCGCTAAAATAACAAAGAGACGCAAAGACAAAGTATGTACGATACCACGTACCAACTTTGCCTTTACTAAACGTTTTTTCCTGTTCCTTGGTCCTTTTCTATATAATAAACTAAGTTCACGCTCTCCTTTGATTGATTTAACTCATTACGAATGTAAAACTATTATAACTAAATTCCTAAAAAATCTAACATACTTTGAAACTGAAGAAATTTTACAGACTATATCGTAATACCTACGTAAATAAAGAAAATATGTATATTTATCGTTATTGTCTCATTACCGTAGTTTTGCAAAAGTATATGTATGAGACACTCGCAAATGTGTAACTAAATTAAATAGACTAAAATCTACTTTATGACTTTATTTTTATTATTATATTCAGATAATTACTAAGTTGCTGTATACGATTATTACCTAGTATTCCCTAAATTACCAACCTATGTATTTTTCTTATTATGTTCCCATCAAATTGGGTATATATTATTACTTTACTTTATATAGCTTTAATTACACATTTTATAATTAAATTCGAAACTGTATCTCTTTATAATGTGTCTACTTAATTACGTTATTATATTTGAAATAACATAATTTAAGTATTCTTCGTCTGGGTGTGGCACTGATGTCCTTTATACAGGTTATTCACTAACCTAGTAAGGACAACAGTTCGACATATCAAATAATTATTCCTTCAGATTATGTTACTTCATGCATGACTTATAATAAGTTTCTAATTTTAAGTTGAATTTAACTCTGTTAGCATGAATAAAGTTTATTTATTATTTATTATTATTATTATAGATGACAGTAAGCCGGTCGTGGATGGATAACAAAGGCTGAGAACAGAGTGTTGTTGTGATCCTCAGAAGAGGCATACGACTATGGATGCTCAATTTTTGGCCGATGATAACCATGATGATGATGATGATGGATGAATACTTTCTGTTGTCTCTAACTCATCCTAAACTAGTCGAGGGGATACTAGGACTACCAGCGGTTCAGGATTATTTCTATGATTTACTGATGTTAAAATTAAAGAGTTGCCAGTTCAAGTAAATGAAAAATGCACGAGAATAATTAACAAAGAGAGCTACGAGTATTTAATAATACTCAGCGAAGTCGTCTGCATCACGCGGGCGGTAATTAAGTTACGCTGCACGCGACGTGCCAACTGATCACCTGTCATTGCTGGTAATGATCAATTAGGATCGGATCATGTTATGATCAGTTATTAATTCCTTTGTGCAAATCGTCTAAGGACCATTATAGGTATGGGGCATCTTCCAAGTTAAGCGTGCTGATAATGTGTAAACTTCGCATGTTTTGTTTTCTCCCCAAAGTTGGACTTACCATAATAGCTTTTAAATTTTCGTGCCAAAGGGAATCTCACTAATAAAAATCCACCTTGAATTCAATGGACTGAAATTTCTAAACTAAACTTTTGCTAAAGACTAGGTAGTTACAAGAATAAGTTGGGAACATCTTGTTTTGCTGTAAGCAGGTTAATTATTGTGGATCGGATCAGACCCGTTATCTCTCTAATCTGTCACAATGCTCGAGTCCGTAAATATTGGAATCTGGGTTAGCGATAGTGATGGTCATTACTGTGTTACTGAGTTAACAGCCACTCTTATTTTAAAATTTTCATTCTATTTCTGTCCGTAAATATTTTTTCTCGACAACAGGACTTTGATCTACTCGACTCATTTATGTATTTCTTGCCTGCTGATAAAGCCGACACGCACTAATTATTCTCAGGTAATGGATGGATAAGAAAGGCTGAGTACCAAGTGTTGTGGCGCTTGGAAATCAGAAGGGGGTTACAGATAACAGCCACGTATAGCATCAGGGCGCTTATTTACTGATATGCTGATAGTATACCTAGTTTGGGGCTCGGGGTGAATAGACAGTGTTTGGCTGCAGGACATTTAAATATTGTGAAATGAAATAACCATTAAAATACAAAACAAAAACGTTTTATTGACGCCGTTTACAAACCAAAATAACATTAGAAACAACATCGCTTAACACTAGAAGGTATTGCAAAATTTTTCATTCTTATAAATACTGCATTAAAAATAATACACCTAATTTAATTACTATTACAAAACAGAGCGATCTTGTTTAGTAAATAATAAATGCTTTGGTAATAAATGACTAGATAATTATCCCAAACATAGAGATCCCGGTGCAATAATCCATAAATTCAATTATACGAAATAATTTTAATAAGTACCCGACTGGTTCTCACAAAGTGTTGTAGTGCTTTGCGGTAGTATTTTTTTATGATTTATAATTTATATTTTAACAGTAGTAGAGGTACCTACTTAGTTTTTTAAAAAGTTAACACGTCAATGAATATTTTTAGGTCGATTCTCCAAACCTCTGAATAAATAGAATAGGATCGTATTGCACTGCCCTAAGGATCAGTCTCATGATAATACTAACATAATTTCAGCAAACATTGCATATCAACAAAAATCTGCATTGGAAAAGCTTACAATCTAAGTATTATGTGGTATTATTGTTGTATTTACATTAAATTATAGAGTTCATTTTAATGAGCATTCTAATTAAAATAATAAATTGTAATTAATTGAATAAATCGATGGCAAAATTATGTGACAATATGCCAATAGCCAAACTGACTAGTATACGTTCAGAGTCTTCCGAATTTATATCTACTACATTAGCATTAGCTAATCGTTACAAATACTAATGTTTCATTTAGTTACTATGGAATAAAATCTATTTCTAATTTATTTTAGAACATGAAATTTTAAATGTATGTGCTAGTGAGTATGTTTGTGGAGTGATATGAAATTTATACACGTATTTTGGTCCTTATGTCCTACAGTGAGGAAACAATCATGAGAACAATATACTTTTAAGATACACGAAGAGAAATGAAGGTTTAAAATATTTATTTTATGTTAGTATAAGATTTTGGTATCTTATTTATTATTCAAAGTACGATGTTGGCACTATATCAACTTCACTTTAAACTCTGACATCGAATTTATCAATCATTTTATTACTATCTGGTGTATCATCATCGGCAAATTTGATATCATTCGACGATTCTGAATCATCCGCAAACTTGATGTCGGAGAGATCTGATGTTCTCTTAAGGGTGTCATCTCTAGTTTCTCTCGCATTGTCATTCACTCTTTTGAGCGTTGCATTATTATCAACCTCACTTCGGTCTCTTTTAGTGTGAATTTTAACTGGGGACCTGGTCAGAGTGAGGTCTTTCATGGGGATATCATTATCTTTTTTTTTTTTATTCCTTCTCAGTTTGGGTGAGTGTTGCAGGTCGGTGATGCTGAAGTTGAGTGGGTGGATGATGTTGGTTCGGTCAACGACCTTGCGGGTCGACTTCACGGAACCGTTGGATTTCTCGGAGCGGTTGTCGAGGTTTCTCTTCAGCGTGCTGGAGGATGGTCGTTCCTCTGGTGACTCGGTGTTGCTGCCAGGGTCCGGGTGAAGTTCCTTAGGCACGATTTCCTAGAACAATGTAGAATTAACAATATTAAATGTTACATAATTTCGTATTCCTTCATAAATCTACTTCTTCTACAGGGTGTTGCAAAAAGGGCATATTAAGCCGAAACCTACATGTGCAGCATGTTATATCTAAGCCCGAATCTAGAATCAGAATTTCAAAATTCGCGAAAAAAAAATACATTCTCCATAGTAAAAAGTCACGTGACCAACCAAGTTTCTATGAAAAAGATTTTTTTTTCGCGAATTTTGAAATTCTGATTTCAGTTTCGGGCTTAGATATAACATGCTGCACATGCTGGTTTCGGCTTAGTATACCCTTTTTGCAACACCCTGTATATTTTCATTATGTTAATTTAAGTAATAATTTTGCTTCTCCGATAAACGCAGTTAAGTATCAGTACATACCTCGTAAATGGGAACCTGTGTTTCGTCGATCTCCCTGATGATGTCACCGTCTTCAATTGGAGGGATCCACACCAGGAACGCAGGATCCATGCCCAGGTATGATCCCGGGGCTGAACCTGAACAAAAAAAATAAATTAAGGTAAATGTATTTGTTTTAAAGCCTAAAGGACCTTACTGACAATGACGAGATGGAATTCTACACCTTGAGCATTATGTCTAATTAGGATTCATTGAAACTGATGATGATAACTATTGATAAAAACTTTTGAAAAATGATGGCACTATTAAACGCAGAAATCCGGTAACGTTTCACAATCATTAACAAAATAATATCATCGATACCGTGCAGCAATAGATATAGCACCAATTATTATTATTGCTCCTACTAAGACACCAAGAGATCATCTAAATACAAAAGCTGTAAATCTGACCGGCATTATTGACTTCATAGTCCTAGTAGTCTATCTCCATCTCTGGGTGGCTGGAGAGGCTGAGGTCGGAGCGCAGCAGGTGATTATTTCTACCAAAGCACTAATATACCATCTAGATACAAACTCCCAATTCATAGTTTTTTTGACACTTTACAATAGGGTTAAAATTGACGTTGAGATATAAGAATTTCATCATTTTCACTGACGTAAAGAGTCGAATCTTGTGTGTATCAAAGTAAATTTTAACCTTGTTGTAAACAATACGTTCTATAAATTTGTGGGAAAAGCTACAAGTCTCACCGGCATTATTGACTTCATAGTCGTAGTAGTCTATCTCCATCTCCGGGTGGCTGGTGAGGCTGAGGTCGGACCGCAGCAGGCGGCGGTTGGACGACTCCTTGCTGTGCTTGGGATTCCCGCGGACGCGCGCCGCCGCCACGCCGCTCAGCGCCGGGGAGTACCAACCCTGGGGGGAAAGATTAGGCTGGGTGTTGAAGAAGTGTCGTGAGTATACAGGGTAATTCCAGCGGTATCTCGGACGCTACACCGGGTGACGCCCAGAAGGTGTCCGACTGATCAGAATTGGCACAGAATAGAGAAGATTGGCGCGCTTTAATGGCGGAGGCCGAGATCCACTTGGGGTCGCTAAGCCAGCGGAGTAAGTTAGTATACATGTTGAGAAAAGATATAGGTACATACATGGAAGTGACTCTATTCATTTGAAAGTAATTTGAATTTGAATGAACTATCTACAACTATAAAATTATTGGTGACCCCAACGTGATTGTACAGGGTGGGCCAGCGAAAAGTTTAAATTTAAAAAATTTACAAAAAAAAATATAACATCAGAAGTCCGGATTTAAAAAAAAATAATAATTGTCTTCATATGACCACCGTCCCGACTTCAGCATTCTTCCAAACGAGAATGGAAATTTGTCAATACTCTTTTGCATATTGTTGGTATTGCCACCATCTCTTCCCTAATCTTTGCTTTTAATTCGCGCAGTGCTTTGGTTTATGGATGTACACACGGTGCTTCAGGTATCCCCATAGAAAAAATAACTACTAGGACAGGTCAGAGCTCCTGGGTGGCCAGGATATCGCCTCTCCGTAAAATCAGCTTTTCCGGGAAAATTTCTTGAACTACCGCCATGGACTCATTTGACGTGTAACAAGTGATTTCGTCTTGCTGGAACCACGTTATCGAATTGTAACCTCAAATACCTATAGTTTAGGGGACAGAAACACTCGTAACGCTTCCTATGGCAATACCGAGGTCTCTATGCAACAAAATTTCCATTCTCGTTTGGAAGAATGCCGAAGTCGCGACGGTGGTCATATGAACAATATTATTATTTAAAAAAAAACCGACTTCTTTTATATAAAAAAAAAAATTGAAATAGGTATTTCTTATAGTTTTTTTTCTGTGAATTTTTTAAATTTAAACTTTTTACTGGCCCACCCTGTACTATATTTCCTTGCCAAAGATTAGAACACCTCAAAAATACACCTATGTTATAGAGGTAACTTAAAACAGAAATGGCCACTACAATACCACTCACGTTCGTCAAAGTGGCAGCAGATGTGGAAGAAGAAGCTCGACTTTGACAGCGCTCCTTCTCCCACAGGCTGTCCCTGTCCTTCTCACTGCAGCTGTCGCCTTCCCTCTCGCTCACACTGCTGATGCTGGTGCTCAGATCCGCTGTTGTTGATTGAGTCTCGCTCTTGATTGAGCTTTGGGGAGGTGATCGGACCTGTAGGAAACATATCATTTACGGTAAGGTTCTAAAAATAGACACTGTTAAGAGAGTTATAAACAACATACACAAAGCCCGTAAATAGTTCACGCATGGGCCTCCTTTAAAACTGGGGGGTTGTTACAAGGGTTGAAAACCATCAACACATTATCCAGTTTCGGTAGCATTGTTAGATACAGGATTTGTGATAGTGATACGGTTCATTAATAAATCAGGGACTTAATACCATAGAAATAAAAATTGATTATTTACCTGTTCTATAACCACAGAGGCAGTGCTAATAGTATGCGATCTTCTGAGCGGCGAAGGCGTGGCCTGCTGCCCGGCCGGCGCGCTGCTGGCCGAGACCCGTTCAGGGGTCACGGTCGCCTGGCTCGCCCCACTGTTGTGGCTCGCGGCGCTGGCACAGTCCTCGTCTTCGTTGTCGAGCTCCGATGTAGCTTCGTCGTCTTCTGCGTCCCTGGTACCAGAAATAGGCAAACATTTATATTTGACCTGAATTACTACTGCTTCACATTCATTGCATATAAAACAGAAGACCACCTTTTTGTTTTTAGTGTGTAATTCTGAAACTTTTGTTTATAACAGATACTGGTATTTTTTATCGTTCTTCTTCAAAATCAAAGAACTATTATTATCCATTACAAAACTTAATTAACCAGCCAATAAACGGGACAGGATTCATACACAACCACAGTTATACCTACCTATAAAGAAAAATAAAGAGATTAAAAATAAAAAATGGAGTAAAATCGAAGGAATGAAACGGAGGGTACGGAAGCGAAACGATCAAATGCCGCGGGGCAGATTAAAACAAAGGGAAGAAAAACAATGGAAATAACTCCAATTATTTCTAGAACTCTTCTGAACTCGCACTGAAGCACATCATACGATGTTGAGGAGGTAATTACTGTGGAGTTATCGCAGACCCTTCCTTGTATCACGTACAGGTAAACGAATGCCAGTAGGTACAAAGTAGACTTTTTCATCTTTTTTATCGCTCATACATTCATACTTTTGTATTTTTTAACATTGGACGATTATAATGTGAAATTCAGTCAACAAAACCATAACGATACTTGTAAGACAATGAAAATGTTTGTGAAATAATTGAATTTGCCATAAAAATACGATAAACAAAGTATCAAAATACAACAGTTTACCATAAAGAACCCTACCTACACTATCTTCACGCTATCTAACTCGCCGGAAAACAACAAAAGCGTCATAAAATATGCATAAGTTTGTAGAATGGTGCGCTGCAACTTCGTTACTTCACTAACGTAATCTCCAACTTAGCATATTCCTCATCGCAGTATGGAGCGGGCTATGGGCGTATGTAAATGATGCCTGCAAACTGTAACTCGGCCATCAAGTTTTCTTCATCAAAATTTCATAAATCTGTAACGAAGTCGTTACAACAACGGTCAACACACCTACCCGCATCTCCGAGCCAACAACAAGAACGCCGCGGGGTGGGGCACCGCACAGACCACTCCGGGTGACCAGAGGGGAAGCGGGACGGCACGGCCGCCGCACCTATAAAGCACCGCAAGACCGCCGCTCCGGCACCATTCGTCAACTCCAGCTCCGGCGTCTGATCAGCTCCCATCCCGTGCTTCCTTCCCACTCACCCTTATTGTATTTATGTATCTATAGCCTGCGTCGCGACGATCTGGTCTCGATAGGCGCAGCTTGGTTACCCCCTCGTTGTGACTGAGGCTTCGAGCGCGGCGCGGCTGCAATTATTAGCCCAAGATCCTGTACCCTTTATCCTTTCCTACTATTTGCTATAAATCCGCGTTTGCCCCTTCAGGGCCCTGTTTAAATAGTTAGAGACTTAATAGATATCCTTATTTGTGCATTTGTGTGGTGAATATATAGTTACAAGCTGTAAGTACTAGACATATAAGTTATTATTGTAAATAAAGCGGAGCCAGTCCCGCCTAATTGTTGTATATTGTAATCCGTGTTATTCATTTCCATCCCGTACACCTACCGAGGTTATTTCCCTCCAGGGGCCTCAGGAATAAGGATAGAATAGCTAGGACCGCTTCACGGTCATATTATAATCCCCCAGGGTGACCGGAGACTCCTTCAGAGGCCCGGCACCGACTTGAGCTAGCCTAGGACCGCTTCCCGGTATACACCATTCGAGAGACATTCAGTACCAGCCCTAAGCACTAGGAAACCAGTAGTCATTAGGGTAAGTACATATTTAATATAGCATCCAACCCCTACTCTCGGGGGAGGCCAGAGAGGTCGATTCACCCAGGGGTCGCTCCCCGGTGGTCCAGACCCGCTCCAGCTGAACTGCTACATTACATTGGCGCCCAACTTAAAATCCACTTATTTTCATCACTATTTAATATTATTTAGCCCCCCGTAATAACACGTAAATCAATAGAAATAACGAACCGACCGAGTTACCGTTCAATTTAACTACCTACCCGCAATCATTCTAAAAATAGACCGACAACCGACCGACCGACCCCGTTTAACAAAAATTACAATTCAAAAGTAAAGAACAAAAATTTTTGTTGGTCATTTTTATTAAATTTTTCGTAACCGATTACAAACTGGCCCCGTTTTATAATAGATAAATATACCTGTATAAAATCAAATGCCAACTTCTTGGATTTATAACCTTAGTAAAGAGGAATTAATAAGGGAGAGCAAGGAAAGGAAGCTACCGACCGTAAACTTAACCGTAGACAAACTAAGAAAACAGCTAGCCGACCACACCAGAGAAGAAGAGGAGGAGACCTTCGAGATGACATCCGAAGACCAGACCAAAACCACGAGCCAGCTGAACCTGTCGTCCATCGTGAGGGAATGGAATATATCGTTCGACACCGCATGCGACCCGGTTGAGTTCATCGAGCGTTTGGATGAACTGACGTCATCAGGTGACGTTCCGCAGGACCGATTACTCCAGGTACTACCGAAAGTGCTGAGAGGAAAACCGTTATTATGGTATAGAAACAATTCCGACACCTGGGACAAGTGGGAAGACTTCCTAAAAGACTTCAAACTATTCTACTACCCGGCGGGATACGAGAAGAACCTGCTCGAGATGATCATCGCACGCAAACAACACCACCGTGAATCTTTCGTCGATTACCTGACCGACATACAAACCCTGATGAGAAGATATGGGAAAATGACCAAAACAGAAAAAGAAGAAAGAATATACGAGAACATGAACGCGAGTTACAAGTACTACATCAAGAAGCAAGACTTCACCAGCCTCGGGGAATTAATTAGACAGGCAGCCGAGTACGAACAGATCACAGAAGAATCCTCATCTCAACAGTGGAACAACCAACCAGACCGACACCGCCAGACACCGAAAACCTATCCAGAAAGATCACCAGAACCGCGTAAAATACACGAAAAATACGACAAGACCACGTGCTGTTGGAACTGCGGCAGAGCAGGCCACTCACACAAGGAATGCCGGGGCAGGCAAGTACTGTTCTGTAGCCAATGCGGAGTCCCCGGGAGACTAACGCGCAACTGCTGCAGAAGAGAAACCAAGTTCGGAGACACGAACATAACCGCCGAAGAAAACCGACCAGAATACCGAATCTTCGAAGACGTGAAAATAGGGGGAATCACGTACCGAGCACTAGTTGATACAGGCTCCACCAGATCATACATCAGTAGAAATATCTATGAAGATAACTCGACAAACGCCGATAAAGAAAAAGTCACAGATATGCGAGTAACCGTCGCAGATGGCAGAGTCATGGACGTGAAGCTCAGAATAGAACCAGAAATCGAGATACGGCAGAGAAAAATAAAACACGAATTCTTCGTGCTACCACCTTATTCACCGCCAAACCTAATCATCATAGGTATAGATCTCCTTAGAAAAGCAGGAGCCACAATAGTCTGGGAAAACAACACCGAAAATACACCGAAAGAAGAAGTCCAGGAAACTAACCAACAGAAACCTCAAGTCGTCGCACAAGAACCAACACCACCGAAAAATAATAAAATCAACGGCCCAAGTAAGTCGAAATCCCGCAAGCACAAGAAAATACCTAGTCAACAACATCCACCAAGATATCCCGACACAGCTTCAATCCAGGAACGAAAAGAATGGTTCGAGAGAAAAATGATCGAAACCCAAAATTCACCTGAAAATGACCCAACATTTACAATTAAAAACGGCTCACTCCATAAACAAATTGTAATTCCAAGGTACGGGGTCAAGATAGACGCACAATCCCAATGGAAAATATGCGTTCCGACAATGAAAAGAAGGTCGATTATCGAACAACACCATAATGGACAAGCAAAAACAAGATACCTAAGCACCACAAAATTATTAAAAAGTATTGCCGAAACATACTACTGGCCCGGGATGTACAAAGATGTTCTTCATCATATGAAAAAGTACAAAGAACGACTAAAATCATCGTCATCAAACTCGCCGCAACCAAATTCCACCGAATCGAAGCAATAAGTTACCTACCGACGACGTCATCACCCATCGCCAGATGTGCCTAGCCGCGGTACTCATGCGATGCCGAACGAACCGATTATTCCAAACCTACCCTCAATCATCAATAATGAAGATCGAAGATAAATAACCGTAAAAAGTTAAAACATTTATATATTTATGACCTAGTCATTCCGTACCGTACCGTATAAATCTTATTAACTGTGTATAATTAGTAATTTAATTAATTATAGATGTACAACCGAAAAACCACAATCTGTATTAAAAATATAGAAATAGATAAAAATGTAAACGCAAATGCACACATTTAATACCGTCCGTCCGTAGTATAATATAATATAAGTAAATAATAGACACACAGATATGTTAAACGTATAACAACCACCTTTTTACATTCAAGTCACAGGTAAAAATTTTGCTCAGACTTAGAATAAGGATTGTAACATTTTTGAACGCAGCCCAATACGTTACTCTGTGAACGTACATAGGTTAGAATTTTAGTTGTTAATTCATTGTCAGGTGTCAAACCGAGTAAATTTCAGCAGCGCAAGGGCACATGCGCCGTATAAATTTTAACTTTTAATTGATTTGCAATGTAAAGAACTTAGTAAATTGCATCAGTAAATAACCGAAACTATATTATATAAGAAGGAAAATGTATACCGAGTACACAATAAGTTGTACATAGCCTACAATGTAAGTAAAACCAACCACGCATTTTATCCTTGCTCATGCTCATAAAAACAAAATATTCACAATCTTTTGTATAGAAAAGAATACCGAATACACCGTTTCCGTCCGAATTTGCCTGCACTAAGCAAAGATGAAATGCTCATGTACTATTTACCTTATAATCTTGTTTTTCTTTTTGCTAAAGTAAATAATAATGCATACTGCATACCGAAATAATGTAACTTGTAATAATAGCATAAAGATATAATACCGAATGCACAAATAATCCCGTAAAAATAACCGTTTGACCGCATAATCCCCTTTGACAATATGTATACAGATCTTGTGAATTTTTATCAGGTAAAAATTCTACCGTTGAGGGGGGAGAATGTAACGAAGTCGTTACAACAACGGTCAACACACCTACCCGCATCTCCGAGCCAACAACAAGAACGCCGCGGGGTGGGGCACCGCACAGACCACTCCGGGTGACCAGAGGGGAAGCGGGACGGCACGGCCGCCGCACCTATAAAGCACCGCAAGACCGCCGCTCCGGCACCATTCGTCAACTCCAGCTCCGGCGTCTGATCAGCTCCCATCCCGTGCTTCCTTCCCACTCACCCTTATTGTATTTATGTATCTATAGCCTGCGTCGCGACGATCTGGTCTCGATAGGCGCAGCTTGGTTACCCCCTCGTTGTGACTGAGGCTTCGAGCGCGGCGCGGCTGCAATTATTAGCCCAAGATCCTGTACCCTTTATCCTTTCCTACTATTTGCTATAAATCCGCGTTTGCCCCTTCAGGGCCCTGTTTAAATAGTTAGATACTTAATAGATATCCTTATTTGTGCATTTGTGTGGTGAATATATAGTTACAAGCTGTAAGTACTAGACATATAAGTTATTATTGTAAATAAAGCGGAGCCAGTCCCGCCTTATTGTTGTATATTGTAATCCGTGTTATTCATTTCCATCCCGTACACCTACCGAGGTTATTTCCCTCCAGGGGCCTCAGGAATAAGGATAGAATAGCTAGGACCGCTTCACGGTCATATTATAATCCCCCAGGGTGACCGGAGACTCCTTCAGAGGCCCGGCACCGACTTGAGCTAGCCTAGGACCGCTTCCCGGTATACACCATTCGAGAGACATTCAGTACCAGCCCTAAGCACTAGGAAACCAGTAGTCATTAGGGTAAGTACATATTTAATATAGCATCCAACCCCTACTCTCGGGGGAGGCCAGAGAGGTCGATTCACCCAGGGGTCGCTCCCCGGTGGTCCAGACCCGCTCCAGCTGAACTGCTACATTACAAATCTATTAGGATCCACCTGAGTTTCCCTCGTCATGTATTGGGAAATGAAAGCATTGACTTACTGTTTCTTATTGGTAGAGTCATCTTATCTACCATGACGCTTAAATTATATTTACTGTTTTCTAACGTATATATGATATAATATATGATATATGTAACCTTGAAGAGCCCCTACACATTACGAAACTCACTTTAGCTTAAACAATCGCGCCTGATGAATTGCACACGCTCTGTGAAGAGTTCGTTAGCAAATAAAACCCCCCGCTGTGAGCTTTGATGATGTCATCATCATCCTATTCAAGCAATGAAATTGAGGGCTTACAGTGAAGCTTAAAATATAAGAGAATAGTTAAATTAAATTTAAAGTAAAATAAAATATCTCGATGGTTCTAAAGATTTTTTAAAAAAAGATAGAAACAGCGGCGAATAAGAAGGAAAATGTAAATGAAAACACCTTGAATCTTCAAGGTTATTTTCTTACATATCTAATTGAATAACTCATAATAGTCACGAAAATAATTAAGTATATTTTTTTCACTGAATTACCATTTAAGGCATTGCAAGGTTAGAATTAGTCTAAAAGGGGCCGATTAATTGGCTCTACTTAACTAGCATTGACTCACTTCAAACACGCACTCATCAGAAACCCTCCTCCACTCACCTCTGCCCGTCGCCCCCGCCCCCCTCGTCCCTCAACCGCGTGTGCCGGCGCGCGGGCAGCAGCCGCCGCAGCGCGCCCCCCGCGCCCCCCGCACCCCCCGCCACCTCTGACAGCAGCGTGCTGCGCGACCCCGCTGTGGCGGCTCCCAGCTCCAACGAGAGAGAACAGGCTGTGGATAGGGGTGTTGTTAGGTACGTCAAGACCAAAGAAACGTGACCCCACTCTGTCAGCATTTTCACTCTGAGAGGAGTCAGGTTAATTTGGCTCAGGATGTATAATTTAATTGTTAGGATAAACAGATGTATTGGCCTATTGGGACAATTACGGGGCAAATACGTAAAAGTTTCGTTCACAACTAGGTAATATGTGCTCGTTTCAATCAGCTTATTTCTGCTTATCATTTCAATATCGATACTGCTTTCGACTGATAGCTTAGATTAGGAGTATGATGGATTTGCCTCGTCGACGCAACAAGTTTATAGCCGTACGTAACCGCAGGCAAGACTTTGCTTTCTCATGACCTATTTTCATAAAATTTCAGCTACCTATTTGAGTAGATTAGTTCTCCAGTAGGTATATGTCACGAACACATAAAAGTTGTATCGGACCAGACAAAGCCACTATAGCGGCTGGGTGAGGAAACCCGGAGTGTTGTGGCACGTAGCAAGAGGTCAGGCTTAGATGTCAAGCAGTTTACGTACCCCTGTTACTCTCCCAACTCACCATCACTATCAGTCAGCGACTCCTTATCCGCCGCCCGCTGGTAGGCCCTAGTCCGATGCGCCGAGTGCAACGCCAGCGCCACGGCCGCCAGCGCCGCGCCCCCGGCCAGCGCCAGCGCCGCCGCGCGCGCTCCGCCGCCCTCCACCCACCAGCTTGAGGCAGAGACTGAGGCCCACGCTTCGGACGCGTTGCGGATTGGTTCTGGGGGGACAGGATACTTAGGTTATAATATATGATTAAGGTTACAGCTATAATAACAGGAGGACCCTGATGTACGTACATGATTCACTTATTCCAATTTTAATAATAATAAATGTAATAGTAATAAATTCCAACGAAACTTATTAGTTGATGAACAAATTTTATTTGTATTAGGTACATCTAATTTTGTTAGTACAGTACAAAATTATTAATCTGACTCACTATGCCGGAGGGATAAAGACTACCTACTTCATTGAATTCGGGTCAACTTCGATAATAGGATAAAGCTTCTACTATCTCTCTCTCTCTTACCCATCTGCATGGCGTGTGCGAGGAAGCCGCCGGCGCAGGCGTCGCTGGTGTCGGCGGACCGCAGCTCCAACAGGATGTCTCTCTCTCTCTCTCTTACCCATCTGCATAGCGTGTGCGAGAAAGCCGGCGGCACGGCGTCGCTGGTGTCAGCGGACCGCTGCTCCACCAGGATGTGTCTCTCTCCCTCTCTCTCTCTCTCTCTCCCTCTCTCTTACCCATCTGCATAGCGTGTGCGAGGAAGCCGCCGGCGCAGGCGTCGCTGGTGTCCGCGGACCGAAGCTCCACCAGGATGTGTCTCCCGCCCGCCAGCTCCACCGCGCCGCCCTCCAAGCGAGTCGCCTCGCCCGTCTGTGGACAACGATAGAGATATAGAAGGAACATTTACGAGACACATTGATTGCAACAATAAATACAGGAAACAATACAATAAGAAACAAAGAATTACAAAAGGGGCGTTAAAAAGGCAACAGCTCAACATGTCTTTCAAAATAGCACGCCATTATAAATTTAGGGTGGGTTGCATCAACATCCCGGTTATCGTAATAGTTAAGGTTAAACTTAGCAATGACAGAGTCGTTACAGTTAACATTTTACTGCAACGCGTTGCACCATCACTTCGTTCGTCATTGTTAATGTTATTAGGGTTGCTAATCGTTTGAGACATAATTATCCCCAAAGTTATTGTGGGAAACGTTTTTATGTAGGGCAATACCAAATCTAGCTGTCGGACTGAAGCCGTCACAGAGTACATTGTAGCCGTCATTCTCTGTCAAAGCACTCAAAGTCAACATGTCATAGGGCCTAAGTCTGTTATTCCTCCAAATATTGACCAAAAGATTATCATCAATAAAACCCGCGACAAAGTAGACTCAGGTTTATTATTAATTAATTCTTAACAAGTTGAAACAAGGAGGTAAACGCAGCGTGGGACGCCCTCCTGCCCGCTGGACTGATGACCTTAGGCGGGTGGCGGGTAGTGATTGGATGAGGAAGGCCGAGGACCGAGTGTTGTGGCGCTCCTTGGGAGAGGCCTATGTCCAGCAGTGGATGATTATTGGCTGATGATGATAAAGTTGAAATTAAACAAAATTAAAACTAACGATGTAATCTATTGAAATATTTTATTTTTATTAACATTCCTGCTAACTGCATAGACAGGTTCCTCTTCATCAGATGATGAATCATCATAAAAAAAAACCTAGCTGGTGGTACAGGGTCTCTCATTTTGTTACATAATATATGTATTATGCAGCTATGGCGTAGCCACTATAATGGGCTGCACTCTTCTTAGTTCTGTTCTTATTTTCATTGATAAATTGCTGTATTTGAGTGATTGCGAAATTTCTGAAAACAAGGTTATTCAATTAAAGAGTTACGTAGGTTACTTTGATATTAGATTGCTGCGCTGGACCGGCAGCCGGCCGGTAGCTGGTAGTGGCAGGATAAGGAAGGCCGAGGGCACAGTGTTGTTTCGCTCCTTGGAAGAGCCCATGGCTAGAAATGGACGCTTATTTGGTGGTGAAGATGATCATTACACCTACAACATAATAATAGGTGCATTGGTACTTACTTCGTCGTTGGAGGCAGTAAGAAAGGTTCTAGTTTTAAAGCCAACACTCGAGCCACATTTTTGAGACCTGGAACCTATCCAAGAACGAGTTCTCATCCCAAGTTGCGAATCTATCAGCTCTCTGAAAGTACACCTTTCTCTTAATATTTCGTAAGTTCCGTACTTACTCCACCTCAATCTCAATTTCTGAGGAACTTGTTTCAAGCTCTATTTCACGTAGAAGCGACATGATAAGAATTATTTAATATTAATATTTGTACGTAATACTGTTACTTTGAGGTTATACAATGCGTTTGACAGCTACCTGACTTTAACAAAAGCAGTAACCGGCCAACATTGGGTGGTTATGGTTATCGTTAAAGTTATGACGTCATTTTAACCATAGTTGAATGGTGCAACCAATTTTTCGCTTAACCAATGCTTTGACAGACGATGTGACGTTTGTAATAGTTAAAGTTAAATGGTGCAACGCACCCTTAATTTTGTCAATTTGATTATTTATTTTTCAAAATTACTTTTAATTTAATAGAGTAGAATAGAATATTGTCAGTATTATTACATTTTTAAATTTTATATCGATTAAAATTTTTAATTAAATTTAAATTGTATCGTAAGTTATAATTATTGAAATATGTTTGTAAATTATTATGTAAAATTGTTTGTACCTATTGAATGAAATTATGAACACTTGATAGATATTATGATAAATTAATTATGTAGCATGTTCCTTATATTAATATGATTATGTGTATGCATGCTTTGGAATGAAATCTAGATCTATGTTCTTCAATGCTTATATTCTTAATTTGTAATGATTTTATTCTGTTTTGTGTACCAAATAAATAAAATAAAAATAATAAAATAAATAAAAATGTGCTTTAGACAGTAAGGCGCACAGTTCTGGTTTTCTTTTATACTGCCCGATAAGCTCTGCGTACCTAAACGTAAAGTGAGAGAAGAGCCAAGGTTGAATTGTATTGGCTTGGCAGATAGGGATTCTATGCTGTGATTTTTTGTGCCTACCTATTAGTAAGTTTACTACCAACAGCAAGTAAGGTTCTGGCAGGTGTTATTTTTATTGATTTTCTCAACATTGTTCTAATAGTTCCCTATCAAGTGAATTCAGGTAGAGTATCCGTTTTATATACTTTTTTATGTTTGCAATAAACTTACTTTACTTAGTTACACATTGCGGCCGAATGGCGTAGTGGTTAGTGACCCTGACTACTGAGCCGAAGGTCCCGGGTTCGATTCCCGGCTGGGGCAGATATTTGTTTAAATACAGATATTTGTTCTCGGGTCTTGGGTGTTGATATTTATATTTAGTATCTATCTATCTATGTATTTGTGTAGATATATCAGCTGTCCGACACCCATAACACAGGTTCTGCCTAGCTTGGGGTCGGATGGCCGTGTGTGAGATGTCCCCACATATTTATTATTTATTTATTTACATTCGCAACTGTTGAAGCTATTAAAATCTTACTCGTATCACAACTGTTACTGCCGTTACAAAGTTATTTCACGATTTCAGCGCCTCTAACTATTCTAACTTTTATGTCCCGCTAACATTGTTAATTGAAGACATTGAACTGAGGACAAATTAAATAACTTGTAGAGTAAATACAAAAGCGAACGTTTTATGTTTTACCGTAACATAAAATGTCACTTTACTAACAGAATGCAACGGAATACCTGACGAGTTTCAGAAAGTTAATAAAATATGAAAGCAGTGGAAAGGCTTTTCAGTAACTTTGCAAAACACACGATAGTAAGTATTCATACTCGTCTTGGTAGTTTCCCAGTGCGCAGACTTGCTCGTGTAGGGACACGGCCAACTTTAGTGACAGAAAACAGACAGAACTTTGTCAAAGTAATGAACCAAGACAAAGGTCTCTCCAAGTGTTGTTTTATCTCAGAACTTTCAACAATGCGCTCTTTACTCGGCGCGAATCAAAATTGAAATTGTTTGGGTTTTGGACATTTAATTTCACTTTCTTTTATGACTCTTACTCATTACGAGTATGTTGTCCCCATAAGTAGTTGTACAAAGGCATCTTCATATATATTATTATGTTTAAGTTAAGAAATGAATTAACAACATTATTTGGTAAATGGAACACTACCTACTATGTTATGATACGTTGTGATAAAAATCAATCAAAAGGATGTGTTTTATAAAATAGGTATTTAATAAATAAAGCAAAAATAGAGGTAGATTTCACCCGAACAAAGTTTGTTTGAAATGTTAAATCAAGATTTATGAATTTTGTGATGAAGGTAAAAATATTTGTTTCATACTTCGTTAAGCTCAAAATTCGTTAAAAGCCTTGTTGTATGTTAAAAAATATGATACTTGAAATTCAAAATACGTTTCAAAAGATAAGGGCAATTTTTTGTTTATTATAGCGTATTTTTAAGACTGGAATAAAAAAAAAAGTAGCAGACAAAGAAAACAACATTTCAGTATTATGTATATGGTTCTTCAGTGTTTATTGTATTGAATATTAATATTTCAATTACAATAATATCCAAGGTATATTATTATTTACATTATGATGTATAAATAAGCACATAACATTACTTTATCGATGTTCCGGATGAAGCCGGAAACGCCGTAATCATTTCCGCGCGGATATTAACATCGAACGAATATGAATTGCAAATTCCTTGAAAAATCTATAGGTATTCAATATTTTAATACATCATAATAAAATATGGCAGTAGGGAATATATGGAAACATGAACAAAATATATTAAATATTACATTACACGTATCAAAGAAAAAAAATACCGTTAATTGATTTTTTTTTTGTCTCACCTAGATTGTCAGCAGTCCCTAAGACATTAAGAATGTTATATTCAAAAGGCTGGCACCATGACTCACAATAGCGTTGCCGTCAGGTCCGTCCCAGGAGGCGAGCAGCGGCGAGGCGAGCGAGTCCCCGTCCCGCGCCCGCAGCGCCTGCCCCGGGCACGGCAGACGCACCGACTCAAACCGCAGACGCACCACCAAACCTTCTTCTGCCTGTTGGAGAATACCATGTTCGTGATTAATTATGAAAAGAGGTGGTCATAGAACACACCCCTGTGGAACCCCAACAAATGGTCTTGTGGATTAGAAGTTCGTGAAGCCCGCTTACTAAGCGCGGAGATTATAAGCAAATCCTTTGAGTCTTAGAGAACGTTGTTGTGTTGCCCTGTGTGTTGTGTTTGCATTTTCATTCATATAATAAGTCAATTGTATTGTTTTCATCAAAACGTTACATAGAAAAACACGGAGTCGAAAGTAAACTAATGCCAAGTACCTAAAACAGTAACACCACCCTACAATATAAATGAGGACCTATTTATGACACATTCCGGCCATAAATTGAGATTGATGTAGACGTTCCATCACAATAAATCTTGAATATCTTCATTATTACGT
Organism: Plutella xylostella; assembly: GCF_932276165.1. Taxonomy (NCBI): domain Eukaryota; kingdom Metazoa; phylum Arthropoda; class Insecta; order Lepidoptera; family Plutellidae; genus Plutella; species Plutella xylostella. The sequence continues at coordinate 11,294,893 of NC_064003.1, read as the reverse complement.
TAGATTGGACACATGGAAATTACCCGGAAATAGCAGGTTGCTAAAATCTAACTGTAACCTGAAAGTCTGTACTACAAAGCACAACCTCCCTCAAATATTGTATGCACCTACTTCGGCTATGTATACTGTATACTGTATACAAGATTTATTTAACGCCTTCGTTTTTCCTGCCACTGTAAATTTAATTTTCATCTCAAAATACTCGTTCTTTACAGGTATAAACATTTAGCAATGTTTATTGTAAATTGTTTCGCTGTGAATTTCAAATAATTATAGGAAATAGTATCTTATTTAATTAACGTGCCAATTATTGTGATATTGTGTTACAGCAATTACTTATTTCGTAATGATTTTGAACCTACAATGCTAAATTTTCACTATCATAATTATCACAGTCTCGTATTCTATACCAAATGAAGTATAAACGTATTTTGTTTCAAATACCTACTATTTTTATTTAATATTGATTGCATAAATATTGCAAAATAAGAGTACAAAGGGTGGGCTTAATTCTTAATTTATTTTCTGCCAGTCAACCCACACGGGGTACTGGGAAATTTCTATTCTTTCATAAACAGAGTGTTGCAAAAGTAGAATAGAATTTACAGCGCATTTGTGAATTTTCAAAAGTCATGGAGCAAAAGTTCTTTACAATGACCCCGGAGTTCACCACTCACCCCCCTTTCGGCTTACTATTCCTATTTAATAACCTGTAATTGTGTAGCTAGGTAGGTATACCTATAGGGATAATTGGTAAAACTTTCCACGCCATAAAGGCGAACTGAACCGTAACGAACAAAATTTGTTATAATTAGAGGCTATTCAGTTGAATTCACGTCCGCTGATAGTTTTCATACGCCCGCCTACCAAGCCAGTTTTGTAAACGAAAATCTATGAGCCAGTGTTGCATTATGAATCGCCTTTGTTTTCAAGCAATATTCAGCAAAAGTCGAGCGCAAAAGAGAGCCGACAAGCGGGAATAAATCTGTAGAGAATGATAATGAAAAGGCAAACTTCTGTAGTTGTCCCAAGTTGCTCCGTCACCTGCCCAAGAGGGTTACTCTATACTGACGGAAAACGAACGAACGAGAGAGCAATCGGCACGTTTAATACATAATATAAAGTGACCCCCACAGCCTCGGTCGTGAAGAATGCACTAACTGCTGACTGTGTTCGAGCGTGCTCGCTGTTCCGTTTGAAGGTTTTGATGAGAATTCAGACGAAATTGTTTATTGTGTGTGCGTTTTGAAAGCTTTAGGAAATTAGCAGGCACTTTTCAGGTGAAATACTCACAATACTCACAGGTGAAATAATCGTGAACGATTATTTTTTCTAATTCTTATTATAAATATATACAATTCTTTATTTACATAAAATATATGTATAATACAGAGGCGATCTTAATGCTAGTAGGTAGCATTCTCAACCCATTTTTGTCCCTTGTTACCCAAGTTAGTACCGTCGTTTACGTAAAATCAATTGTAAACTCAAAATGCACTTAAACATTTCCCAAACTTGCCAATAACATTTGACCGTAACATGTCGCTAGGTTGTGGCAGTTTCCGCTACCTGTGCCGCATAGTTTGATAGTGTACGCGAGCCATCACAACATCATTAAAACTTGTAATAAACGCTTGCTTGTTGTGAACTGTAAATTATAATGGTTCTTGTTTAGTGCGTTGCTAGAGATTAATTAGAACACATATTAGTGTTGTAATTAGCGTGGCGTCGACTACATGTCGTGGTCACAAAAATGAGTACTTATAATATTATTTAAATTTAACGCTTAAAATTAGTATAGGTGAGTATGAGTAAATCAAAGTATTTTTTAACTCCTAATAAATTCTATACCTATGTAATGCAATGCTGCGGTCCTCTTACTCTTCTTTGTTTACAAAGTGGGGCATTTAGTTGGAGCGAGACAGGCGCAACCAACGGAGTTGATGCTTAACCATGTATCAAAGCACCTGTATCACCTTTTCTTTCTTTCACTCACCTGCAACAGCCAGAACGACCGCGCCGCGCACGCCCGAGCGGACCCGGCCAGCAGCCGAGCAGCCGGCGCGAGGTGCAGCACGCAGCCGCAGCGGCAGCGCGCGCCCACCTCCGCCACCACGCCCACCGCGTCGCCCGCCCACGGACGTGACGCGCACTCGCATGCCGCTAGCTCGACGGCTTGGCCCTAGGGAGAGAGAAAGGGGTTATCTAGTTTTTCTTGCACCCGTTTTTTTCTTATTATTATTATAAATTCTTTATTGCACATAAAAAACATTGTACAAAGACGAACTTAATGCTAGTAGCATTCTCTACCAGGGTCTTGAAGTCGTTATATGGCTCCTTACCATAATACAGTCATTTATATTGTGTCTGAATTCTTAATTGAAGAGTTTATACATAATGATGATGGGAACTACCAAAGGAAATGTTAAGCTTTTGTTTATAGTTAATTTAGTTTTCATTTGTTGTATCTGGCAGGGTCCATAAAATTCTTAATTTTATGTCTTTAACACCTGTGTAAAACTTTTGCAATAAATGATTCATTATTGGATGTGAGGTATTTTAAAGGATGAAATTGAGGAGGAAAACCTAATAAAAACACAATTATAAATAGAATAATGTACTTTATTTCAATATAGGAAATCTCACACCACAAATGAAAATAAATACCTAATAGAATTAATTTAGATCACTCACACAGTTTCACTCAAAATACAACGTTAAAATTATCATACGAGACAACATAATAATTATTATTTCAATATGATACCCAATCAAAATTAAATTTTAGATATCTGGATTTTCTGAAACTTTTTCGTCAGACTTCTTTGTTTCAAGAGCTTTTACAGTTTCAGGTTCTGATGTTTCTATGTTTGGTGATGTTTTTTCAACTGACTTAGAGGAAGCCTTTCTTAGCTCATCCTCCTGAGGTTTTTCAATGTCATCTACATCTTCTTCAAGTTTGGCAGCGGTACCTTCCTTTGATTCTTCCTTTTCTGATGTTTCTATGGTTGGTGATGTTTTTTCAACTGACTTAGAGGAAGCCTTTTTTAGCTCATCCTCCTGAGGTTTTTCAATGTCATCTACATCTTCTTCAAGTTTGGCAGCGGTACCTTCCTTTGATTCTTCCTTTTCAGATTCATGAACTCCTTTGACACTTTCTATTTTAGTATCTAATTCAACACTTCCTCCTCTACTTTCATGACCATCTCTTACGCTTTTTTTACTCATGCTTTCTTTGTGAATACTGGATCGTTTCGATTCTCTGGTTGTTTTAATACTGGTTTCATCTTCTTTTTCTTCACCTATTTCACCTGATTTTTGTTTTTCTTCAAACAATACTGACCTAGACTTAGATTTGTCTTCTTCAAGTAATGTTGCTTTAGACTGTTCCAAATCTTTCATTAACGATTTTTGTAGCTCAATTTTGCTAGCTTCGAGCAATTTTGAAATATCTCTCCTACTGGGAGCAAGGTCCTTATCCACTGAACTGTCATCAGATTTCGGCGTCGCTACCAAAGACTCAATGCTATCTTTTACAGTTATTGTATCTTTAGATATTTCTGGAATTATTTGAATGCTTGGTATTGTTTTCAAGGTTATATTAGATTCACTTGACATTACTGAAGATACACTTTTTTTCTCGGAAAATGATTCTTTCGATAAACTTGTACCATCTGTTATGAGTTTGGATGCTTTACTTGTCTTTCGATCGGATGCGACTTTTGGAATAAAACCCAAATCACCTTCTTCGTATATTTGTCCGAACGATGCTAATGTCTCAAGAGATGCTGTCGGTTGAATATCTCGATATTGTGTAACAATCTGAAGAAGCTTGGACAAGAGTAGTTGTCTATCCATTATTTCTCTACTTGGGTCAATTTTGGCCCAGTTGTCTAGTTTTAGTGCGGCTTGAACAGCGGTTGCAGCTTCCATTAAAATTTTCTTGAGGTTGCTGCTTTCATCGATTAGTTTATTAGTTTTCGCATCAACATTATTTTGATCGTTTAATTTTGAATGAAGATGTTGTTCTAAAATACGAACTTGTAGGGATAAATCACTATTTTCTTTTGTGAGTCTTTCTAGTTTTGTTTGTAGAACATCAAAATCAAAGTTTTTCTTCTCAAGCAATGCTTGTTCTTTTTTCATATCTTGAAAAGCTTTCGTAAGTTTATCAATAACTTTTAACTGAACGATATTTTTATTGATAGCTGTGTCTCTTTCTTCTTCTGCTAGCTCTTTGGCGGCGCGGGATATTCTCTCACTTTCCTTATATTTTTCATTAAGTTCAGAAATTTTTTCTTGTGTTGATAGCATATTATCTAATTCATTGTTAATAGCAATATTTTCCCTTATAACTCTGTGTGTAGAAGCAGCAATGCGCAACTCAGTTGCATCTTGAAAATCTTGAGCTAATTGCAACAACCGCGCCTCCATTTCTTTTTTTAATTTATCTTTTCCAATAACAAACTTCTTTTCGGCGTCGTATATAATTCTTTTATATTTCATTTCTTGATCTTGAAAATCTTGTTCCTGTTTCTCAAACTTTTTCATCAAGTCATCTCTCATTGCTCTGAACTCTTCAAGTGTATTTAATTTCCCTGCTAACAATTTGTTTTCAGATGTAAGTTGGTCCTTCATGATGGTAAAATTCTTCTCAAGTTCAGCAACTGTTTCTTTGAAACCCGAATTTTCTAAATCTCTGTTCTGTTCCAGACCCTTGACTTTCTCTTTCAACTCAACATTTTCTTCATTTTTAAGATTAAGTTGTTTTTTCAAGAATGCTATTATATCCGCACGATCTTCATCTAACTTATCGTAAGCTTTTTGTAGTTCTTCGTTCTTTAATTCATATTCATCCACAGAAGTTCGAAGTCTGGCTATTTTACGATTCAATTCAGCTATTTGAAGTTCAAGGAAAGTCTTCTCTACTTCTGTAAACGTTGCCCCAGGTTTATCATCTTCTTGTTTTCCAGCCTTTTTCTTATCTTTCTTGTCCTTTTTTGGTGGCATTGTTAAATAAGTTAATAAATAGGAAAATTCTCGATAAACACAAAATTATAAACTTGATTTTAGTTCACAGTGTTGATGTTCACGAGTTGACAAGTAGTATTGATTTATTTGTTACCTAGCAACAGTTGCTATGCAATCAGTTACCATGTGGTTACCTTAGTTACTAACGAAAAGTATCTACCTCCACAGAATAGCAACGGCTTCTCGCCTTCATAATCGATCGGCCGTTATTATACCGAGGTTCCCACCACTCACCTCGCAATACTTGGCGCCGTAGGCCGGCGGGGGCGAGTCGCAGAACCGGTGGCGGCTCCTGGTCCGGGTGCTGCAGTGGTCCGGCGAGGGGCACGGGGACCACGGCGACCACTCGCCCCACCCCCCCGCGCCGCCTTCTGCTTGGAGACGGAATACGAGGTACAATATTTATTAGGTATGTAACAGTGGTAATACTAAGTAAATATGTGGAATAAATAAATATGTGGGGACACCTCACACACGGCCATCCGACCCCAAGCTAGGCAGAACCTGTGTTATGGGTGTCGGACAGCTGATATATCTACACAAATACATAGATAGATAGATACTAAATATAAATATCAACACCCAAGACCCGAGTACAAATATCTGTCTTTATCAAATATCTGCCCCAGCCGGGAATCGAACCCGGGACCTTCGGCACAGCAGTCAGGGTCACTAACCACTACGCCATTCGACCGCCACCCAGTAATAATAGACAGTATTTTATACGAAATACACTGACAAGTCACGAGAAATGAAAAAGTCCCAGTTACAAATGGAACGGCAATGGCATATGGCAGGTGGAACTTTTTCATTGCACGTGAGTACACTAAATAAGATCACAAAGGTATAGATATCAGAATTTATGTAATATCTCAGCTTTATGCTTATAAATACATTTAAGTTCTATGTATAACCTGTCTCTGAGCTGGCCCAAGATCGTAAAGAATGGCGGCGCTTCACTTCGGCCCTTTGCTCCCCAGCGGAGATTGGGAATAAGTAAGTAAGTAAGTATAACCTGTCTCATTCATCCCTCGTGCAACTTTACTTCACACTGCCAATAACATAAAGTTTCCACCAATCAATGGTCCCTCAATCCCACTAACCTGATAGCGGCAGCGTGGGCAGGCAGTCCATCCGGACATCAGCCACGGCGCCGGTGACCGCCTGCGACACGTACACGAAGCAATACTCCGGGTAGCGCTCGCTGAACAGCCGGCAGTCGAAGGACGCCGTGTGCTGCCCTCTGTGGAGTACTGGCTGGTTAGGAATGAGGAATAGAAGTGTGCTGCCCTCTGTGGGCAATACTGGCTGGTTAGAAATTAGGATGTGATGTGAGCTAGTCTTTGAGGGGGCATACTGGCTGGTTAGTAATGAGGATGAAGAAGGATACGGGTAAGGTGAAGGTGAGACTTTGGAATAAGGAAGCTGGACCCAACCAATCGGGCTCCTCAACTGCACTGATTTAATAATGCTCAGGATTCAGGATCAACAGCTCTTTCAGACATCGTGTAAGTATGTAACAGTTATTTTCATATTTTTTTGTTTAATTCCTCTAGACACCTCTTTTTTTCCACATTCATTAATGTAGGTAGGTAAATTATAGCTTTTATTTATTGTTGGTGAATGGGTAATGGGTGATGAATTCGATGATAATCATAATATTATTCAAATTGCAGTGTCTGAATTGGGATTCCATGACTTTAATTCACGGGATGCCTGTAACATACTCGTACATAGGTAGCGACACCAATTAGAGGATACACATTTCCACAAATTACACAAATGACAATGGGCAGATTGGGACCACCCTCCAATAGCATTAAGACTAACATCGTTGGATAGGTCTTGTCAATAGGAATAACTTTTGCTATGACAGCTTTGTTGTCACAGTTGTCCGTTCAGAGATATATGACTTATAAGTTCCGATACTCGTCAGTTCATCTTACTGCTATTGGAGGCCTGACCACCCTCCAATAGCAGTAAGACTAACGTCGTTGGATAGGTCTTGTCAATAGGAATGACTTTTGCTTTGACAGCTTTGTTGTCACAGTCGTCCGTTCAGAGATATATGACATATAAGTTCCGATAGGGGGTTAATTAAATATTTTCTTGGGAAGAAAAATAATAGCACTGGTGATTCTTTAATTATTTATTATTATAATTACACTATCTACACTATCAGACGAGATCTGGGCATATTGGATAACAATAACTGACGATAAAAAACAAAAAGGGCAGCGGTGGAGGTGTATTCTGCCTCCAATAGCAGTAAGATGAACTGACGAGTATCGGAGCTTAGAAGTCATATATCTCTGAACGGACCACTGTGACAACAAAGCTGTCAAAGCAAAAGTTATTCCTATTGACAAGACCTGTCCAACGACGTTAGTCTTACTGCTATTGGAGGGTGGTCCAGCCTCCAATAGCAGTAAGATGAACTGACGAGTATCGGAACTTATATTAGTCATATATCTCTGAACGGACAACTGTGATAACAAAGCTGTCAAAGCAAAAGTTATTCCTATTGACAAGACCTATCCAACGACGTTAGGCTTACTGCTATTGGAGGGTGGTCCAGCCTCCAATAGCAAATAAGATGAACTGACGAGTATCGGAACTTATAAGTCATATATCTCTGAACGGACAACTGTGGAAACAAAGCTGTCAAAGCAAAAGTTATTCCTTTTGACAAGACCTATCCAACGACGCTAGTCTTACTGCTATTGGAGGGTGGTCCAGCCTCCAATAGCAGTAAGATGAACTGACGAGTATCGGAACTTATAAGTCATATATCTCTGAACGGACAACTGTGACAACAAAGCTGTCAAAGCAAAAGTTATTCCTATTGACAAGACCTATCCAACGACGTTAGTCTTACTGCTATTGGAGGGTGGTCCCAGCTCCCATATATTTTTGCCCATCCTCTTTTAATTAAAGATCCTTTGCATGAAATGCAAATGGCGGGGTTATTCAAAATCCATTTCAATTTTATGACAGTTTAAATAAAAGAGCCGATTTTCACAAACCTATACGTAGTCATTTATAAAACAAATATTTTATGTTGATTTTATACCGGTATTTTTCGATGAAAATAAACGAGGATTAAAAAAAAGTTTATTTGTGTTTTATCCTCAGGCAGTTTTATTGATAAATGCTGTTTTTACGAGCGTGTAGCGAGATATTTTAATTTGTGTCACTTTTTATGATGCGCTATATTTATTGTTTGACTGATGCTGGGTATTTTTAGTATCTGTTTCAACTTTCACCCAATTCATAGTTTAAATTATTTGTGAAATGTCTGTATTTATCTTTGTGTATTTGCACTCGATTTGAATTCATATAATATTCTTTTACGAATAGTCTATCGATCTATACAGTGGGTTGCAAAGTGTTACAGTAAGCCGAAAGGGATGTATAAGAGTTTGACTGACTGACTCACCTCTTACAGCTTACTATACTTACTAACATAATGTTTCTGTACATAATATTCTACAAGTATATCTATCTCCACTAACCTCTGCACCCGCCTCTCCGCCACATACTTCATCCTGCTCCCGTCGCGTCCGAACACGTGCACGCGGTCGGCGCCCTCTAGCGAGCACGCGGGGTACTGGAACAGCACGCGCGCCTGCCCCTACACTTCCACAGACGCAGCAGTATACTGATACTGCTGGCCACTGGGCCCGTATCAATTCTGGCGCCGTGCCGCTATAGGGTTATACAGCCACCAACGGCGATGTGGCAACCCATAAACATACGAGTGCTGCAACTACCATCTACAATAGATGCTGTGGCCAATGATGATGTCTATTTAGCAACTTGACGGTATCGCTTACAATAAGAAGAAGAACATCCCGTCAATACAGTGTATGAACTAACCTCTGCACCCGCCGCTCCGCCACATACTTCATCCTGCTGCCGTCGCGTCCGAACACTCGTACGCGATCAGCGCCCTCTAGCGAGCACGCGGGGTACTGGAACAGCACTCCCGCCTGTCCCTACACTTCCACAGACGCAGCAGTATACTAATACTGCTGGCTACTGGGCCCGTATCAAATTTGGGCACGTACCATTTAGCAACTTGGCAGTATCGCCAACACGATAGGAAGAATATCCCGTCAAAACAGTGTATGAATCAAGCATGTAGCAACTTTGTTAGATTGTCGTCGATACGATAAGCAAGTATGTAACTATCTCCACTAACCTCTGCACCCGTCGCTCCGCCACATACTTCATCCGTGCCCCGTCGCGTCCGAACACGCGCACGCGGTCAGCGCCCTCCAGCGAGCACGCGGGGTACTGGAACAGAACGCGCGCGCCGCCGCCGCACGGCAGCACCGACCCGCCGTGCACGTTCAGCACGAACTGCTCGGACCAGTCCGCCTAAGGAGGAGAAACACAGATTATTAATAATTACGTAACCAACGTTAAAAACCCCTGACATTCAACACTTCAAGTCGCATAACTTTTGAACGGCTGCTAAGAACACTCAGAGTAACATTACCTATGAGCCAATAAAAACAAACCGATAATCGGTTCAGCAGTTTGAAAGCTCCGCTACCTCAGACTGATACACACAGATACGTTCAACTTATAACAACCCTATTTTTTATCGGAGGTTAATACTATAGCCCGCGACACCATTAAAGTCTTATGGCTAAAGCAGAAGCTACTCATTATAAAAGCCGTGTGCGACTACATTAAGATCTGCGCGTGCAGAACGCGTCTATCAGCCTTCAGTCGTGGCACGGACTCTACAGTGTTGGTAAACCTGTCGTTTTCTATTCTATTCCAACAATCGACTTTGGGTGAACGATTTTAGACTCAGTGCAAGCCATGTTTTTATTGTCCTGTCCATGACAACTGTCTCAAATGTTATACTACTCCATAAAAAGTTTTACCTATCGAAACTATCAACAACTTTTTCGATTCGTCACGAACTTGAATAAGTATACCCCATTGCTAATAGGACTCAAAATTTTACCGCGAATTCCCCTCGAATCCTATTCCCGTTGAGGTCATATATTATTAATTTCACACCTATTTTATAAGATTTATTACACGCTTTTTAAAATTTCTGAACTGCCGGTTTGAATTTGCGCTTAGATTTCAAAGATTTACGGGTTAGCTCGCTGCTGCGAATTTTGTCAAGCATGCGGGGATTTTACGAGACCGACAATAGAAAATATTGCCGATCCCATTTCATGTTTGATCTATGATGAATGTTTATGATTTATGTGTATCCATACGTGCGTTTATATAATGCTTTCGGTAGTTTTAATTTAAAATTTCCCAATAATATTGTTTAATAGATAGGCACGTAGTAGGTAGGTACTGCTTTCGTTCTTGGACCCTTACAAGATCGTTAACCCGGCCCAACGAATGATAGAGTCCAATTCTCTATTATTCAGTTGGGTAAATCTCATCTGGCGCGTCCACGTCGCGGGAGTGGGCATTGCGCATCCTAGTAGGCCGGGGCGCTGCGATGGCAAAGTTCAGTGTGAGGACACAGTACTGTGGGGTATAACACGGTCCCCTGCCTAGGGTTACAGGTGAAGACCTCAACGGCAACAGCGGCGGAGAAGACAGGCTTCGGAACGGCAATGTTGGCGGAAGAGGCACCGGATCTGGAATACCGTTAGGCGCGAGTAAAGTCCAACTTGAAAAGCGGCAGTTCCTGCAACGAAACCAGCTCCCCACGTATCGACTTGTTCTTTCCTGAGGATTCAGCTGGGGACGTCGAGAGAGTGCCACAGATGCTGGGCAAGTTTGTGTCACTTAACTGTGTCCCAGGCGATACAGCGCTTGTGGAGAGGTCACTTCACCCGTGCCAGGCACGGATAACAACACGGAGAGCCACAGTTACCAGTCATAAGCTCATATAAATGGACGTATATTATGGGCGCTAGGGGTGTCTCTCGACGGTGGGAAAGTCCATTGCGACTTATTGGCCAGTCACCGCCCGCCTTAAACTGGGCAGCCCCCAGTCAATTAGGTACTGACCCGTCCCTCATTGTTGTGCTTTATTGGGGTAAATAGAGCAGCAAGTAAATTGTACAAATGATGAGTCATTCATTTACCCAAAAACAAAACAAAACATAAAATTGCACCAAACACAACCGACCTACGCTTTGCCACATGGAATGTTAGGACCATGACACCTGGTCAGGATGAACCTGTCGACGACATTCCATCGGTACGAAAAACAACTACCATCGACAGAGAACTGCTTCGTATGCGTGTGGATGTGGCGGGCCTGCAGGAGACGAGACTATCGGGAGAGGGCAGTCTGCGCGAGGAAAACTACACTTTCTGGTGGAAAGGCAGGGACGAAGGCGAGAGACGTGACTATGGTGTTGGCATAGCTATCAGAAACCATCTGCTAGACTGCACTGAATCACCGGTGTGCATATCCGAACGCTTAATTACTGTTCGATTCATGACGGAATCTGGTCCAATCACAGTAGTATCAGCATACGCACCGACCCTTAAAGCCGAAGCACATGTAAAAGAAGCTTTCTACCAAAGCCTGGGCGAGTGCATGGAGGGAATAAGCAAGTCCGATAAGCTTGTCCTACTTGGAGACTTTAATGCGAGAATTGGTCGGTCCAACGAGAACTGGCCAGACTGCATGGGTAAACATGGAATAGGTAACATAAATGACAATGGCCAACGCCTTTTAGAACTATGTGCCACACATCAGCTTTGCGTCACCAACACCTATTTTAAAAACAAACCTGCACATAAGGTTTCCTGGAAACATCCTCGCTCGGGTCACTGGCATCAGTTAGACCTCATCATCACCAGACGGCGGGACTTACGCGATACGCTTAACTCTCGCGCTTACCACAGTGCGATTTGCGACACCGACCACGCCCTCGTCATTGCCAAGACTCGTCTTACGTCCAAAAAGTTTCATGCTTCCAAGACCAAAAATAAGAGACAAGCCATTCTCAATATGGAGTGACGACACTGACGTGAATACGGTGTACAAGCTGTCGCTTTGTTTGTGATATTTAAAATAAAATACGAAGAAATTGATCATAAAAAGTATATTTATTGTATCAACAAAGCATAATTTAGTACACAAAGTGTTATCTTACAGTGAAGTGCAGTAATTACGCTGGAAATTTAATCAAACCTAGTGTACAGTGTACTCATTGTGATTACATTGTGGGTAATTCTCGTAAACCCTATAGTGTGCGTACCCTACAAGCGAAACTCTTGGACCATCCTACTAAATCATATACAGTGCCACCTAGTACTAGCGACAGTAACTATTTATTACGATCGATAAACAACAACATCGGCTGTTGTTTTGTTAATAAACTATTCTGTCATCTTTTCTTATCATCGCCACACGATGACTAAATGCGGGATGTGCAAAAAATACATACCGAGAGGCGATATCGCAAAGTGTGCGAAATGTGCCAAATGCAGCAGTCCCTACCACCCGTACTGCATCAAGGAGGGCGAGGGCGTAATACCAGCTACCTGGATATGCCCGGCCTGCAGCAAGGATAAGCCTATGGAGGCTGCACCCAGCACGCCCGTGCGCCCCGCCGGTCCCGCGCCCCCAGTCGCCGCCGCGCCCCCCGCGTCCTCCGCGCCCCCCGCGACCCACGCGCCCCCTACCGCCCCCGCCACCGCATCACCCCGGCGCAGCGCCCTCGAGCTGCTCGAGCTGCCAGAGCCGGTGGCCGCCGACCACCGCCTCAACTCCACCGCCAACGACACCACGGAGGAGTTCAAGGTGGAGCTGGGCCTGGAGATCCGTCTCTTCAGGGAGGCGCTAACCGCAGTGCAGGAGGAGATCCGCCTGTTCCGGAGCGAGGTGATGGAGTTGAAAAGCTCGTTCATCGCCTCGGACCAGAGGCTCACGGAACTAGGCTCTCGGGTTGACATCCTCGAGAAGCGTGTGACGGATGGGACGGGCTCTCGGCTCGAAGCTGTCATCGCGGAGCTACGCCAGGACCTCAATGATAAGGAACAGGAGCTACTGGACAATGATGTGGAGATAACCAACCTCCCTGAGGAGAATGGAGAGAACCCCACTCATATAGTCCTGTCTGTGGCCGTGAAATTAGGAGTCCAAGTGCAGGAGTCCGATATTGTCAGCGCTGAGCGTGTGGGACCCCGGAACCGCTGGCACCAGGCGCCGTCGGGCGAGAGCGGGGCGGGCGCGGGCGCGGGGGAGGGCCGGCCGCGGCCGCTGGTGGTGCGGCTCACGCGCCGCGCGCTCAAGGACCAGCTGATCGCCGCCGCGCGCGTCCGCCGCGGGGCCACTTCAGCCGACCTCGGCCAGTCCTCCGCGCCGCGCCCCTTCTACGTCAACGAACGGTTAACAAAAGTTAACCGCCAGTTGTTTCACCAGGTTCGGGAAGTCGGGCGAAGGCAGTCATGGAGATTTATGTGGACCAAGAAAGGCCGCATTTACGCTCGACAAGGTCAGGACAGTCCCCGGCACTGGATTCGCAAAGCCGATGATATTGTTCGCGTGTTTGGTGTCCCTTATACTCTGTAATCTACCTACTCCGTTACCCTTCCATTTGAAAAAGTATATTGACCCCTTAATATGCTCACTTAAAAATATTATATTAGAAAATAAGCTGTTTACCTGGCTATGGCTATGTTATATTAATATCATGTATAAAAAATGTATTCTTTCTCAGTTGAAAGTGGGTAACATAAATTATATTTCGTTACTGTCTATCTTAATGAACGGTTATCGCGTAACCAGCCGTACCTATTCCTATAAGTACTTTAATTGTATTAATAAACGTGTTGAATGTCATGTTGATGAGGTTTATTACGAACTTACTGTTGATTTTTTTGTCCATCGAGTTAACAGTCTGATAATTTGTTTGAGTTTATCTTGTTGTCTGGCACTGATAACGCTGTTGCTAGGCGTGCAGTGGGCCTCTACGCTTGATGTGGTATCTACCTACCTATTATGGTTCAAAGTTGTTCTGATCAAATATTCATCTAGCATTATCTATTTAAGTCATTTATTTTATTTGTTCTCATTTTATATATGTACACATAATCAACAATTAATTTATACACAGACACACCTACAAAACTTGATATTATTACCTATATACAATATTAAAATAGGTTTCACTTATAGGAATGAATAAGCATAAATTATTTACAGTTGGTATTTTCAACGCCGGTTCGCTATCCACTGGACAAGATGAGTTTATAGCTACCATGCAACAATACTCAGCTGACATAATGGCTATTAATGAGACTTGGCTCAGGGAGGGGGGCGATGACTGCGCCCCGGTCGTGCCGGGGTACAAGCTGCGTCACGTGCCGCGGCCGCGCACCCTGCGAGACCGCGGCGGGGGCGTGGGCTTCTATGTCAGGCACGGCATCAACACGCGCATACGGGCACATCCCATCTCACCCACCGTCGAGCAAATGTGGCTCAGCTGCACCGTCAACTCAATCAAACTTCTGGTAGGTACTGCCTATAGGCCAGAATGGGTAAAGGTAGACACATTTCTTGACGCGCTAACCGATTCAATTACCTCATTCTCAGGCTATGATAAGTTAATTTTAATGGGAGATTTCAATATCGATCTTCTTGTCCAAAATAATAAAACTGCTTTATTTACAGATTTTCTAAGTGTTGTAAACTTAAGTCAAAAGGTACAACAACCTACTCATTTTACCGCGAGTAGCCAAACTTTAATAGATGTAGTGTGTACCGATACAGATATTACCAACTTAACTGTGGATCATATTCCAACTCTGGGAAGACATGCTTTTGTGACAGTCGGCATAAATATAAAAAAACCCAAAACACCGCCTAGATTTATTATTATTCGACCTTTTAAAGATATTCTGTGCGATTACTTTAATAGAGATCTAAACGCCATGGACTGGGAAAGTGTTACGAGGAAGGACTCTATTGATTCTATGATAGATTTATTTAATTCAATGATTCTCCAATTATTTGATCTGCATGCCCCAGAAAAACAAATATGTATCAGGGATCGCGGTTACCCGTGGATTACTGACAATATCAAGCATATGATGTTCCTTCGAAACGAAGCCTTTAATCGTTACAAAAATACAAAACTGGATACACACAAGGAGTATTATTTAGAATTAAAAAGGTTGGTTAACTCTGCTATGT
The DNA here is from genome assembly GCF_932276165.1 of Plutella xylostella. Lineage (NCBI taxonomy): Eukaryota > Metazoa > Arthropoda > Insecta > Lepidoptera > Plutellidae > Plutella > Plutella xylostella. Next base: position 11,279,715 of record NC_064003.1, on the reverse strand, counting down.
ACAGTGAAAAACGTGCTTATTACGAAAATTACATTAATAAAAATTGCAACGACTCGGCGATGCTTTGGAAGAACCTCAAAAATACCGTACTTCGGAGTCATAAAGATACTGATTTGCCGTCACAATTTAATGATCCTGATGCAATAAATCAGCACTTTCTGGATTTACCATGCAAAGAAGACATAAATTTTAAAGAGCTAGCGTCTTTTGAAACAAAACGATTTTGTGAAAATACATTCCGATTAAAAACTGTAACCAAAGAAACTGTTGAAAAAATTATAAATAATCTTAAATCTAATGCTCAAGGTATTGATCGTATCACTATCAATATGATAGTTCTCACTCTTCCTCGCACACTGGACACTATCACTTTCATTATAAATTATTCAATTTCGTCGTTCACCTTTCCGGAACTATGGAAAACAGCACTTGTTAAACCGATCCCTAAAACTACTTGCCCTTCGACTTATAATCAGCTCAGACCGATAAGTCTCCTAGCCTGTCTATCAAAGGTCTTAGAAAAAACTGTAAGCTATCAGATGACACAATATATAGAACATAATGGTATATTACCGTCTGTTCAATCTGGGTTTAGGAAACTGCATAGTACATCAACTGCATTGCTAGACGTCGTAGACAATATAATTGCGTCACAAGACAAAGGTAAGGGTACCATTTTAACATTGCTAGACTTTTCACGCGCCTTCGATACCATTAGTGTTCCACGGCTACTAGCAAAGCTTTCTTATTACGGGTTTGATGCTGACACAGTGAAATGGTTTTACCACTATCTCAATCAAAGATCACAAATAGTAAAGTTGAGTAAAAGTAACGGGAAAACACATACATCATTGTCGTACCCAGTGACCAGAGGTGTCCCTCAAGGCTCCATCCTTGGACCCCTATTGTTTGCTCTCTATGCCGCTGATGTCGTAGAGTGTATAAAAAATTGTCAATTCCATATATATGCTGACGACCTGCAAATTTATCTATCGTGTTTTCCGGATGGCACTGCTAATGTAGTTAATAAGATAAATGAAGATTTGAATAAGATAGTAGAATGGTCCAAGAAGAACTCATTATTATTGAACCCTACAAAGTCAAAGTTCATGGTAATAGGCTCTAGAAAACAAGTCCAGGGTATTAATGCTATGAACCCCGACATAGAGGTAGCTGGGGAATCGATTGAAAAAGTTACAGAAGCTAGAAATCTAGGTATCTGCTTTGATTCTAATCTTCGTTTTGAAAAACATATTCTATGCCTGGTCTCTAGTTGCTTTTACCGACTAAAAGTATTATACCGTATTAGACCTTATATTAAAACGGAGGTACGTATAAAACTTTGTGAGAGCTTAGTACTATCTAAATTGAATTATGCAGATACAGTCTATGGACCTTGCCTTTATGCCAAAACACAGCGCCTACTACAGCGAGTACAGAATGCCTGCACTAGATTTTGTTATGACATCCCCCCCCGCACTCATGTGACACCTTACATAAATAAAAGTAATATGTTGAAAATAGCAAGTCGACGGTACCTACATTTTGCATGTTTATTATTTGGCGTAGTTCATAGACACATACCTGAATACCTTTATAATAAACTAAGGTGGTCCCGTGACTTCAACATGCACCGAACGCGAGCCTCCTCGTACCTGCTGCTCACTCCTCAGCACAAGACCGCCATATTCAAAGCATCGTTTTCTTTCAATGCTACTTCCTGTTGGAACCGCCTAGACCCAAGCTTGCGTAACCTGAAATCAGTCACATCATTTAGGTCAAAGTTAAAGCGAATTCTCATCTTCAAACAAAAACTGGGTTGGTGTCCTTGGTCCCTCTAGCAGTGTAGCAGTAGCGCTTACATTACTTGATTATTGCTCTTAAATATTGTATTATTTTCTATTATTTGCTCTCGTATATTATGTTAAGTATTATTTATTTACTATATAGGTATGTGTAGTACTTACTGGCATTCTTGTCACGACACGTGGGGGTGCTGTTTTCTCACTCAATCCCGAGAGATCAGGCCATCAGTCTTTGTGTTGATGTTCCACTAGTTTACTCTTTACTTTCTATGGTCCTCATGTGTTGTTGTTCTCATGAAGTGAAAATCTTAAACAGAAGAAATGAATTTAAATAAAACAAAACGACATATAAGTAGTAGGTAGTTCTTATGAAGACTGCTTCAATATAATGTAATTAATAATTCATTCGTTTATATTATTATTATTATTACAATGTACATCAGATAGTTATCAACATAAAATGTCTTACCTTGCATGTTACTTTACTTAATTTTCTTTGCATAGTCCGCCATTGCAAAATGGATCTTATGTAGTGTGCATTGTGTCCATTTTTCACTCACAGTAGTGTATATTTTATTATGAAACTGTTTCACAGTTGTGTTCAGCCGGACGGCACGGGCTGGTCTGAGCGCTGAAGCAAGTCAGCGATGGCGACCGGTCTCGCTCGCCCGCTGAAACGCCGATGGCTGTTTTGAACTCTTCGATTAATACCCTCAATTTGGGTAATATTTTATTTATAGATATTCTGCATTATGTCCTATTATAGCTTTCACTTGTATGTTATATTAATGTATATTATATTGTATTTGGTTATTATTGCTATTTTAGTATCACATATATTATGTATTTATTATATTGTGTACGCCTTGGTACCTACTCATGGATGGGAGATAGTCACAAAGGACGCGACTGAAAATCAGTGCCGCGTCAGGTGGGTGGATGCCACCTCACTTGAAGCGGTGTAAGCTGAGGCGCGGGCCTTTTCGGTGCTGGACAACACACACCGTTATGTTGTATGCCTGTTATGTGTAAAATTAAGTATCTACCTATAAGTTTAGTCATATAAGTTCTTTTGTTTTATTTGTTGTTTGCTGTGTGTATTTCCTTGTGTATTTTTTGGTGTGTGGTGCTGGTCACCGAATAAATAATTTTTATCTTATCTTTATCTTTATCAATATTTCACGTAGACCAGATGAGGCACAACTAACAAGGTTCCATGAATTTATAGAAAAACATTTATCGGACAGCCACCTCAAAGGAATAATAGACCTGGAGACACTTTGGAACAAAATAAAGGTGACACTGCTGGTAGCTGCTAAGAGAGTATTTGGCAAGAAGGCTAAAGAGAAGACAGATTGGTATTCAGAGTTCGAAGAACTTCTTCAACCACTCGTTGAGGCCAAAAGGAAAGCACATATAAACCTGGTTGCCAACGGAAACGACCACACAAAGAGTGCTTTCAAAATTGCTAAAGCAAACCTCCAGCGTACCGCACGGCAATGTGCGAACCAGTATTGGATAGACCTCTGCACATCCATACAACATTGTCACGACATTGGTGATATTCGAGGCATGCATCAGGGAATCAAGCGGGCCATGGGACCGGTAGCTAGAAAACGTGCGACCATCAAGGACACGGACGGGTCCCCGATAAGCGATAAATCCCTCCAACTAGATCGCTGGGCGCGGCACTACAACAATTTGTACTTTGAGGAGGTAAACATCAGTCCTGAGGCTGCTAGAACTATACCTCATTTTCCTACACTTGAAAGCCTAGATACACCTCCTACATTTGCCGAATTTCTGCGCGCTCTGCAAGCATTAAAAACCGGGAAAAGTACAGGCAGTGATAACATACCAGCTGAGCTGATCAAGCTTCCAGCCGCTACTAATCCCTTATACGTGCTGCTGCTTCGCTGTTGGGAGATGGGCACTGTGCCACAGGAAATGAGGGATGCTAACATTGTCACACTTTATAAAGGAAAAGGAGACCGTGGCGTATGTGACAACTACAGGGGAATATCACTGCTTAGTGTCGTAGGTAAAGCTTTTGCCAGAGTCATACTGTCCAGACTACATATCTTGGCTGACAGAGTATACCCAGAGTCACAGTGTGGCTTTCGCGCAAACAGATCGACAACTGACATGATTTTCACCCTTCGCCAGCTTCAGGAAAAATGTCGTGAACAACGCAAACCACTATTTATGGCATTCGTCGACCTAAACAAGGCTTTTGACACCGTCAGCAGAAATGGCCTCTACGAAGTCCTAAATAAAGTCGGTTGCCCGCCGAAGATGCTCGCCCTAATCAAGTCCTTTCATGATAACATGCGCGGGTGCGTTGTTTTTGATGGGGATGTATCAGCAGCATTTGACGTCAACCGTGGAGTAAGGCAAGGCTGCGTTTTGGCTCCAACTCTCTTCGGCATATTCTTTTCGGCGCTTCTATCTGCTGCCTTTGATGGATCCGAGGAAGGAGTGCACCTGCATACGAGACACGACGGAAAGCTCTTCAATATAAACCTTTTGAAGGCCAAGAGAAACCGTCTTGACCTACTCGTCAGAGAACTGCTCTTCGCCGACGATGCCGCAATTGTGGCCAACACCGAAGAAGAACTTCAGCACCTGGTCACTCGATTTGGTCGGGCATGTGACATGTTCTCAATGAGTGTAAATACCAGGAAAACAGTCGTTATGGCACAAGGCACAACTATTCCGCCTACGATTACACTCAACGAGTCCACGCTGCAAGTGGTTGACCACTTCTGTTACCTAGGCTCAACAACCACGTCTAACTTGTCCAATGACAAAGAAATTGACTCCCGCATTGGCAGAGCTTCAACGGCATTTGGGAAGCTGTACACAAGGGTGTGGAGAAATTCTAAGCTCACCACCCGAACCAAAGTCCTTGTGTACAATTCATGCGTTCTCAGTACCTTACTGTATGGTTCTGAAACTTGGACAACCTACAGAAAACAGGAGCGCCGTATTAACGCATTTCACATGCGCTGCCTGCGGATAATTATCGGAGTCTCGTGGAGGGACAAGGTTACGAACGAATGCGTCCTCAACACCACACGCACGACCAGCATTACTGCCATCCTGAAGCAGAGACGCCTGCAATGGCTGGGACATGTCCAAAGACAGGACACAGAAAGACTGCCCCGTAGAGTGATGTTGGGACAACTGGCCAATGCTACCAGACCAGTTGGGCGGCCATTACTGAGATTCAAGGACTCATGCAAGCGCGATATGGACGACTTCGAGATAGATAAAGATAACTGGGAGTCCCTGGCATTGGACAGACCAGTATGGAGACAACTGCTGCATCAGGGCAAATCAAAACACGATGGGAAATGGTTGGAAAAGTTAAAAACTAAGAGGCTTAATCAACATCTGGAAGCATCGCCAAACCCGAATTATGCCTGTGTCCGATGTGGCAAGCAGTGTAAGGCCCGTATAGGCCTGTTCAGCCACATGAGAAAATGTGGCTCTCAAAACCCACAGCCGCTGTAACAATCATCTGTCAAGATGCAGTGGCCAATGATGAGTAGGTAGGTACGACGAGACGAGATACGAATAGGTACCACAAAACATTTAAAGCATTAATAATAATTATAAAAGTTTCACGTTAGTCACTCAATACTCATATTTTTATGGTTTTGAAATGGAGAGATATTTATTTTTATTTCTCTCCACATTACATGAAGCAAATATTTTACACAATTAAAACCCGATGGAGAATGAATTCACATAATTGATCCATCGCCGCCGCCACCGTCGTCCGTCGAAAGCAAATAACTCTGTATATACGGAACCATTTTCTGATATTTTAAACTGAACAAGGTCTTCAGGGATTTTCAGTATTGGGTTTTATTGAATAGACCTTACAATAAAGCGAACGAAGCCCTATGGGAAATCCAACTATAGTCTTTGCTAGTCATAAAGACGGAGGCTTATATCCTATCTTACACATTACTTAGTATAACCAGAGGGTATCCTAGTGCGGGAGCTAGGGTACTTAGGTTTACTAACTTGTAATTTTTCTTGAGTTCAATAAAGAAATTTGTTTTATACCTACGTATAAAAAAGTGGTATAACCTTACCATAGACATAACAAAATTTGTAAAAAATAAGGCTTCTTTGCGTGCAGTGCCCATAACAATATATCACCCAAATGAAGGGTTTCGGCAACCAACAGTCTACTCAATATGCTTTATCTTGTTCTCCGCTCGAGTGATGGATCGCAATCGTATTTAATTCACGGTGCAAAAACTCGACCTTTGACATAGAGCAACTTCATTCAGTGAGTTCATCTTCTTCTTGTAGTGCCTCTCCATCATTGGATGTTGGCAGTCAGCTGAGTTCATACCGCTAGCCAAGCCCTAGCCTATTAGCCTAAGTAACTGTAGCCCGTAAAAATAACCATAACAATAAAGGTTAGGAAAAGCCGTTTCCCTCACTGAGGTTAATCTTTAACGATAATTAGCGTAAATGAGCTTTAAAAGATAAGAATTATGTGGAAGAAAAATATATCCCGTGGTGTATTTTTTTTTTTTATTATTATTTAACTCTTTATTGTACAAATATTACAAATAAAAGTACAAAGGGTGGACTTAACGCTAAAAGCATTTACAAAGGGTGGACTTAACGCTAAAAGCATCAGCATCGTGTAATAGAATGCTCTAATAAAAATGGCTGCGTATTTATAAATTCTACCCAATCTTGCCATTATATTATACAATAAACAAGAGTTTGTATCATAGCTACTATTTTCATCATTACACTGTACAAACTGAAACAACCCGTCCATTATTGAGATTCATAGCTGGAGGTTTTCCTTCCTGTAGCAACCTTCTTTTTACAACGTGAGCCCTCCCGTTAACTTTAGCAGGCGATCCCCGATCAACGGTTATTCCTCCCTTGTTTTTTATTCAACAAATAACCACAATTCACTTAAATTAACAATATACGAACACGATGATATTTCAAATACAAAAACAAAGCAAAACTTCCCGCATTTGGTTTACTGTCAAACCGTTGAGAACACGTCTTTACACTTAAGGGCCTGTACAGGGTGACGTGCCGCGCCAAATTTGGGTTTTCAATGCTCTTCACACAGCACACGCAGTGACACGCACACATGTAAGTTTGCACAGTGGTTCGATAAACTTTTACTCGCCAACTTTATTGAAAATTATGTTCAAGTACATTTTGGGTGATTTTAGGGTACTTAAGTATAATTTTTACTTACACTGGTAGGCACCAGGAAAGATTAGAAATTAATAGGAGTGCCACTTTACTCCATACTCGGAACCCGATTAGCTTTTTCAAACAAATGTGGTATTTACTTGTAGAAAGGTAACTACAAGTATTAAAGTGTACATAATAAGTTTCGGACATCCTCCAGCCAACTGAACCCCGACGACGAAGCAAAGTAAATTCATAGTGTCGCAAAATATCGCTATACTAAGCCGAAAGGGAATGACTCAAGGGGTCATTCTGAACAACTTTTGTTCTACGAGTTTTGCAAATTCGCGAAAAAAAATATTCGTTTTCCATGGTAAAAAGTCACGTGTCCAACAAAGTTTCTATGAAAAAGGTTTTTTTTGTTAATTTCCAAAACTCGTAGAACAAAAGTTCAGAATGACCCCCTGTCTTACTCCTTACCTGCCGAAGGAGGAAGGTAATGTTTTTTGATTGTATGTATGTATGTTTGTCTGTTGCTTTGTTCCCTCCTGTAGCCTAAACGGCTTGATAGATTTTAATGTATGAGGTATTGTTAGACGCGTATTGATTGCGCGATGGTTATAGTTCATGTGACGTTACATTAAAATGTACATAGCACCCTCTAGAGTCTAGAGGACATAACGTGATGATCGAAAAAATAATAATTCAACATTGCCGTGTAAGGTATCAAATGAAAGGGCTTGATTTTCACATTACAAAAATATGCATATAGAAGGTACCTATTTAAATAACAACAAAAAATTGAAATAAAAAATGATCATGAACTGACGTAAAATTTCATAAAATAAAAACAACTAAAAAGTTACAAATAAAAATATATAATTATTAACAAACAAAATACCTTTTTGTTTGTTTATAATTTGTTTAGTATATACCGCTTTTTCAATACCTGTAAGTACATTTTTTGGTAGCAGCATAATATTTTTTCTTATTTTTAGGGTTTCGTACCTCAAAAGGAAAAAAAGCAACCGTTATAGGATCTCTTTGTTGTCCGTCTGTCTGACTGACTGTCTGTCACCGCCCTTTTTCTCAGAAACGGGTAAAGATATCAAGCTGTCATTTCGCATAGATGGGGAGTACCCCAAAAAAATATTGTGGTACTCCCTGTCCCATACAAGTAAATTGGGGCTGATATTTTTTCCGGTTATTTTTTTGATGGTGTAGGTAGGGTATCGTTGAATAGGTCTTTTAATAATAATAGGTATAAAAAAGGTTAAAATATAATTATTTAGCTTTTACCCTTAAATTTGGGGATTACACCATAGACAAAACTTAATTAAAAAAAATGATTTCAATAGATGGCGTGATTTTATGTTGGGTAACTCAGAATAAGAAGTGATGATATCTCAGAATAATAATGGTTAATGGTGCTATTCCGCTGAGCACCGAAACCGGTGGGACACTAGTGATAAGTGGTCATGGAAATGCAGCAGGGTAGACCCTGCTCCTAGAACAAGGTATGAGTTTGTGATGTGTGTGCTTGAAAAGCGAGGATGGAAACTTTGAATATTTTCTTGATTTTGGTGCTGAGCTCACCGATCAATCAAGTGCTGTGGCCTTACTGTCCACAGCTCATGCTGAGCTGGTGCCGTTTCGACACTCCGGACAGCAAGCCGTTGTGTTATTGTTTTGTATTTTGTCTGTATTTTTGTTTTTGTCTCAAGTTCTATTTTTTTTGTCCTTGTTGTTTTTTATAAGTATGTATTTCTTTTTCTTTAAATCTGTATTTTTCTTTTTGTTGTTGTTGCTGTATATGTGTCGCATAAATGTATCTTTATCTTTATCTTCAAATCACGCAATCTATCGTTGGTTTTTTTTAGTGGCCACTGTCTATAGAAGAAATTCAGTCATTGACAATTTTACGTTACGAATTTATTTTCATTTATATTATTTTTATTTTTACATTTTCGTGGAGAACCAACAGCATTTTGTTAATCAATAATTATTACTTATGAACACATAACAAATTGATGCCATTAACAGAATGAACTTAGTAAACCGAGTAAACCTAACTCATCCAGAGGAAAAATAAAATATCTTTCTCTCTCTCTGAAAAACATACTTAATAGCCCAAAGTCGATGCTTCTAGCAATTAACATCTTTGAAATAAAATTGAGCCACCAGCGTGTTACTGCCCTCATCAGATCCTCACGAGACCATACCTCCACCAGCAACATGCGACTGTATTTTTGATCCTTAACCTGCGTATTGTCATCACTTAGATCCATTCGCTATATTCCTGCTCCTCATCAGACTTTTACGAGCCTGTAATGTCACGAGAATATTACCCAATATAATTTGATGTATTGAATATACTAAAAGAATTATGCTTCCTCAATTTCAAATCAAATTATGTTGGTGTCATAAAAGTTGAAAAAGTGCAATGACAACCAATGTGCAGTGATTTTGTATGTGTACACGAAAAGATCGCGAGCTGTCAGTGCTGCCTAAACCGACGTGACCCTTCTTTGGAGGCCAGCGGCCGACTGAGTCAAACGTTGCTTGTGTTTATGATTTTATAACACAGAAAGCCGCCATAGATATTTGTATGAAGATTTGAGGGAAAAAAATTGCTCAAGTTTGCGATTAATTTACACAAAATAAGTGTGTGTTTATTAATAAACAAGGTAGTTAGCGCCTAGTCCAAGCATTTAACTTTATAATATGATAAAAATCATATGAAAATTCTTGATAATTACGACACAGTTGTTACAATACGGGACTGCTTTTTCGTGATATTCTGAATTTTATTTACAGTTATCCATAAGCATTTACTTGAATTGGAATCATTCAGCACCTAGCTAGACTCTTCGGCTACCTGTGTGATTTTTTTCAAGGTTGTAGAGCATCGTTTACTACATAATTCTATGACAATGCCAACCCTCGATTCCCCCTTGCCGACCCTTAATAACAACCATTGTAGGTACCAATGAATAAGGCCATAAATCACCAAACCTAACTGATTCAAAATAAGTGCTTGATAGTAGATGTAAGGTATTATTTTGTTGAGACGTTTCTTTTGTAACCCTCCATCTTGTTCGTATATTGTGAAGACAATCTACAATCGCACTGAATAAAAGCGTGAAAGATAAAAGTGTATGACGCAGTTTGTTTTCGTGAAAGGTCGACAGTAAAAGGCAAATCTTTTGGAAACCCTTCGTGAACATTAAAGAGAAATTGTGGTCGAACAAAGCCGTGATTCATTTTCTGTCTAGACGGACTAAGTTGCCTAATACCTATTTTGCTTGTTAGTAAATTATTTAAATTATAACTTAAGTAAGTACATAATTCAATTAGATTAGTTATTTAACACAAAGAATAAAATGTTTTGCTTACTGGAATTTAATTCTTGGTAGGTAATTCGTTGTTGTCTGATAATTAAACAGTTAGGTATAAAACTAAATTATGATGTTGAAATTCTTTGAAGTATCTGCAGAAATGTTTTTCTTTTAAGCTTTATCTTATTTTTCCCAAGTAATACGAATAAAATTGTAATATTGGCTTGCACGCTTTGATTATGCACGATGTGACGTCGTCGTGAGCCCTTAGTAAATGGCGACATCTCTACCTCATTTCATAAAAAAATATCATTGTTGAAGCAACAGTCGAAACCTCTCATCATGTACCTACCTTGGAATTGTAGCGGACACCTAGCCACACATGTGTTGATTGTGTGGTTATGTGTCCGCTACACAATCATCATGACATTACGTGGAGCTGGGTGTACCTTGATGAAGACGGAGACAGCCAGGTTGCTAGACTCATGGACTATGGGGCACTGCCCCGGGAACCCTTGCATCTGTGAGGGACAGGTGGAGCTGGATGTACCTTAATGAAGGCGGTGACAGCCAGGTCGCGGGGCCCGGCCGCTGCGGGGCGCAGCGTGAGTGCGTAGTCGCCGGCCTGGCCGAACAGCTCGCAGCGCAGCGCCATCGTGCGTCGCCCTGGGAACCCGTGCATCTGTGGGTGGAGGGGGTTGTGTAGCTGGGTGTACAGATAATGCTCAGTCTGTGGGGGGATGGGGTTGTCTAGCTTGGTGTACAAGTGATGGCCATGTTTGGTTAGCTCGGGGGTATTGTGCAGGATTGCTGGGGGAATGGGGATTCGTCAGGGAAAACCATAGTTTTATACAAATATTTTCCCCGTGGTAATTCAAGAATTCAAAGTAGCCTAGGCATTAATCCAGGGTATCAACTTCTTACACACGAAGTTTCATAAAAATTGGTGCAGCCCTTTTTTGTGTGTAATAGTAACAACCATGCACACCTCCAACTTTTGTGTTTACAATATTAGTAGGACCTTCAATCTGCCCAGGTTAATTTAGAGGACACGCTAAGAAGGATATATTATTTGGAATATAAATATGGTAGTTACACGTTATCCTCACCTGCTCAGAGTACAGCACATGCGCATGCGAGCTAGTGTTCCTGCCGTCACACAGCACGGCACCACCGCTCGAGTGGCCGCAGAACAGCAGCTCCAGCCAGAAGTCCGCCCCAGACTCCCGCGGCGCACACTCCACGCCAGGAAACTCCACTATAGCCGTCACTGGACGCTCCGGGTAGGTTTGTATCAGCTCGGGGGTGACCGCCAGCCGCACGCTCGGCCACGACACTTCAAACCGCCACGACTTCACTACACTGTCACCAGTCTCCATCAACACTGGCTGGCTTGCACTGTCTTCGTCCATCTCTGCGATGTTCACTTCGCGTTTGGCGAAACTGTCACTGCTATTCACACTGTCATAGTCTTGGAGGAAGGGTTCCTTAACATCCGCCACCAGCTCCAAGTAATAGATGCCTCCGCGGGAGAAGTAGCCACAAGGGAGGGTCATGCGCCGCTCGGAGTCCAAGGTCAGTGGCATGGTGGCGAGCAGCGCGCGGCCGTCGTCGCCGTCCCGGGCGAGGCGCGCGCGCAGCCCCGCCCCCGCCGCGCCCCCCACGCCCCCCGCACCCCCCGAGGCTCCCGCGCCCCCCGAGGCCCCGTGCACCCGCACATGTACGTCGCCCCCCAGAGCCACGTGGCCGCGCGGCAGCTCCACCCATACTTGGTTAAGGTCGATGTGATCTTCTATAGCGTCAGGGTTGATGAAGCTGGCGCCACCTGGTGGGAAAGAGATGGTTTGTAGAGGATCTGAGTGGGAGAACTTTAGACTGGATTTATCTTAAGGGAAATGCTTTGTTTCCCTGAACGAAAACAAAATATCCCGTGCTTAACTTGTTGTGCAGATGCGTGTGATTTATTTGATTCCTTATTATACAAAGGAATTTAAACGAACCAATTTATAGGATATGATAAGAAAATGTTTTATATTTTTATTTAAGTATAGAACGATTGTAAAATTTTGATCTATTTATATATGTAAATAAGGAACACCAGCAGTAAATTAAATTTAAGAAATCTAATTTACATCATCCTCTACTGTACCACATTTATTAAGTTAACTTGTCGCTAAATATGCTAACATAATTTGATGCCAATCAAGCTACAATATTTGCCGAAACCGGAAACAATTAAAAGTTACAAATTTCCAAACCGACTGATGTCAAAGGCACTCGCGAAGGAAATTGAAAATTGAAATTTGGCAATTTCAGCGGCATTGTACATGAAATTGTTAACATCTGAAATATTTTTAATAACGTCTACAGCAAGTACCTAACTGCTGAATAACATTTCATAATTAGTTCGGTATTCAAAATTACTTGAAATTTAAAGTCAAAAATGAAATAATTCAATTTGTTTTGATTGACGTGAAACATAATTAAACATAAACATTTTCAAAATATACCAATACCCGTCTATGTAGTTAAACGAAGTGTTTTTTTCGCTGTGATTACTATATTTTTTATTCAAGCTAAAGATAATTAAACTGTAGTTTTCCCAAATATAATCTAAAACCCCCAAAAATAACGCGGCAATAACCATTTTCCGCATCGCCGCCGCTCTTTTACGCGTTTAATTGTAGCAATATTGAAAGTGATCGTAAGTTTCAGCTGAAAGGAAAGGGCCTTTACCAATTAACTGTCTCTAATGGCGGGACTTCTGCGAAGCAATGCTCTCAACTTCGTTAGTCAAGTTAGTATATTAATATTAATGGCCGAGCCTCGGAAGGGTTACTCCTGCGTTACAAAAAACGAACGAGACTTATTGTGAAAACGGTACGTTTAATGCAATATAGAGTCGTGGTTAGCGCAGCTCCAACTTTGTTATTCGTAATCGAGAGTGACCCCTTGTTGCCGGTCCGAATAAGTACTTTCAATAAGTTAGTGAGCCGAGCCGAATAATTGTTTAGTAAAATTTCGCGGGCTATTTTAATATACATTTTATTTATTATTCTAAAAGGGCATCATCTTAAAGGGCAGTAAGTACCTAGTTGGTACTTACTGCCCGTTTCACACGTTTATTGTTCTAATAATATGCTAAATCTAAATATGTAAGATTTCCTTCACACGATATTTTCCTTCAGCATAAAAGGAACGCTATACAATTATTGTACTTAATTTCTCAATAACTAATTGTTACATGTCAGGAGAAGGATTTGATATAGCTCATGTGGCGTGAGAAGCGTGTGCCTACCGAATGAGCTACTACGGCACTGGTTGAAACTTAAACATACATAATTATCATTAAGTATAGTTTTTCTTAATATAAAGAAGCTGACAAATAAAATACAGTTTAAAATATTATGAAGACGGAGTTCATCGAAACATTTCTTGTCTACCAGTACCTACTAGTTCGTTATAACTTATAACTTCATGATTTGAAGTTGAACTTTCAACGATTTCATCCTGAAAGGGGACAAGTTATCACAACTTTCCATTTACTTCGTACTTGAATTAACAGTTATTGAACTAAACGAATAACTAACATTCAGCTTTGTTTGTGGTACAAAGTTTTTCAGTTTATATAAAGTTCCAGACTTTTATTCAATTAATGAATGAATTTGTTCTGTAATTTAAGTATCTCATACCTACCTATTAGGATCTCATAAAAACGGGGTGAAGCGTTATCGTTATGTGTTAATAAAAACTATGACAACTATAAGTATACGGAGTGAAAATTTAAAAAATTAAATTACAAAATGACACTTTACACTCGCGAGCAATAAATAAAATAAATAAATATTATTATGTTAATAATGAATGTTGGCAATACTCTGATGCGCAGTTAAAATTACCTACTTACGGCGTGATTAAGCTAGCATTTTCCGTTTAAGTGATTTGGCGTAATGTCACTTCACTGAATTTTCATTGCTCGCGGTTTTAATAATAATGAAAACATAACACATTATAAACAAATAACTGTAACCACCCGCGCTACTGATATCTGACCCTCAAGTACGGGTTTTGCTATTAAATTTATGAAAATGAAAAAAGTTTACGTCTTCTCCTGTCATACATTATTTGTCAAAAGTTTCATGATAGTTTCCGCTAGAGGCGCCACTGTGTATGCGAGAAAACGTAAACTTTTATAGTTTTCGACAAACTATCAAACCTGTACTAGACCTACTGGTGTGTGCGTCGTGACTCGCATGTGTTTAAGCGTTAAAATACATCATGAGCCTCATTTGAGCCGCGCATCGGCAAACTTGAAAACAAAATGAGCACCAATTTGTTACACTTCATGAAAATTGCAATACTTTAGCAGAAGACAAGTTGCCTCCCGAACCCATATCTATGTATGTTTTAGTAGGTAGTAGCGAGTTTTACGGAGTGACAATCTATTGTGTTTCGTCTACTTTTATCTGTTACTCGTAGTTACAACTTTTTATGATATCGATATCGTTCGAAATCCTTCTTGTATGAATATTCAGACTGAAACTGAGCATAAATATTTATATATCAATTAAGCAGAGAGTATTTATTTTACTAACAGGTGCCGTATTATTTAGTTACTCTAGAGTTTTTTCTCCTTTCTTACACAGCTTCTACATATAAGTATTAATTTGTTTGTTATTATTACATTTATTATCCTTGCCTGGAAGAGCCACACCTTCTTTGTTATTATTATTATTAAATTCTTTATTGCACAAAGTAAATTGGTACAAAGGCGAACTTAATGCTAGCAGCATTTTCTACCAGTTAACCTTTGGTGATGTTGAAGAAGTGATTGGTAGTGCTTATGGCTTTGAAGAAAGAAGATGGTTTATATTGAGTACTTAACCGAAATATTAATATCATGTTCGGTAGTGTATGTTGTGTGTTTTTTCAATAAAGTTATATTATATATTGATTGTACATTTAGGTGCACAGTAGCATTTCTTGAGCAGAGGCCTATATCGCTTCAGAGCCATTACCAAACCAAACTTGGTAAATACGCAAAGACATCCCAATGAATAATAGGCTCTTGGAGACTGCTTAATTACACTCCCAGAGAGCATTCTCACTCACTACGTAAATATATTTACGTTAAACACTTCAGGGGGTCACTTTAGGTTAAGAAAAATGAAGATGCGGAGGGCTGCTACAACTCTACCCTGGAAACGTATAGATTGCATGTCTGCTTCGAAAGTTCGTTTTTTGTCAAGCTAGAATAAACTTAGGCTTCTTCACACGGATGGCATGCAAAACCTCTTTTAGTAGGTTTGTCATTTATGTGCCTTTGATGTGCTATTTAAAGGCTTTTATGGGTCGTTTTCATATTAACTTACCAAAATCCAGAGGGTTCTATTCGTTCTTAGGGATGAGGAGGGTATGATGACCATTTTAATTTAATTAGGTACTTATAAATACAAACCAAAGGTTACATAATTAATTGTTCTTACGATGTTTGAATTATTTTACTCTTTTTATGTAGGTATTATTAGTTGAATGAATTTCTAGTAAATTAAATGACTGGCTCAGAAAATAAAGAGCAATTTAATTAATGAAAAGCATAATATTTTAAGAACAATATCTGTTGTTTGCAATCCAAGTGTTGACTGCAACAATAAAGCCTTTGTTTATAGCACATTAAAACGGCATTGGATGTAAAGCCGTCGGTTATAGCAGGAGGGTCACTTCAGCTTCCGAAAAATTTAGTTTCGGTGCTCTGCTGGCGCAAACCACGAATCTATCTCGTTGTATTAAATGTACCGGATGCATGACAGCTCTCGTTGTTTAGTTTTTTGTCAAGCTAAAGTGGCCTTCTGGCTCTGGGTATTATCCACATGGTTATGAATGTGTCTGGGACTGAGTCTGTTTCAGCCTCTTAATGTCCGCATGAGCCGAGTATGGAAGTGCAATTAAATTTTATTAACGTAAGCGAAATCATAAATGTAAAGATATTTATTTACAAGATAGCTTATTCAGGAAACTTAAATGCATTGTGATAAGTGTCAATGAGGTGTGGGATGTGATAATGATAGCTATTGAGACGGTTAGTCAGTGATGTGTGCGTTATATATTACAACAAAGATGACAAAATAAAATAAAGATATAACTTCGTTCTAATGACTTCGTTCGTTTTGTGACTAATATCCACCTACCTATCCACCACCATGGAAAGGGAACTTACAAGTAAAGGAAACAAAATAAAAAAGGTTTATATTTTTATAATTTCATCGAGAGTTCTAATGTTTAGCTACCCAGTATGGCCTGTCATAGCCAGAGGAACTTGAAATTTCATCGTCAGCACTCTCGCTCCACTCTCAAGGCTGAAGTAATGTGTCTGTGTCCCGCCCAGTCTGGCTAGCTCCTAGCCAGTATCAAAATTATTATTTCTGTGACATTGTCAAGAAATTTGCCTACTTGGTACATTATTGGACCTCTATGTTTTGGTTGAATATCTTTTTGTAATACCCTGACCCTGTCACCCTTTATTGCCAGATTTTTTTCGGCTCATGATAAAATTGTCTTAGATAAGATACGATAAGATTGTCTCAGAATCCATTTTTATTTGATTCCGAATTATAAGATATGTCGAGATAAAATACTAAACTTTACACTTTTACCTATATTTTTTGTTATAATTAGAGTAATTCACCCTCAGGGCTTACGTATAAAAAGGGATGCCGATAAACAGACAACCCGTCCTATCTGGAGCACAATAAATAACGTCGTGAAAAAAGTCACGAACTCATTTTTGTAACGAACCAAATGAGGGCAAATTCTCCTTCGTGTCATAAAAATGCAAATTAAAAGCGTAAATTCAACCTGATACACAGGAATTGTGATTTTTTTTCTTTCTCAATATAAAAATGTAAAGAAATTCTGAATAAAATTCACGGAAGGGTGAACATTTCTTGCATGACTTACTGTAAGGTATTTTTGAAAGACGCACTTAGAAAATATGTAAGTATATTTTGGTGTACGTATTTCAAATGCTATACCTACTTATAACTCTGCAATCAACGTATTTTTACATTTCAATAACACCGGTGGATACTCTATTTCGGTATACTCAGACTTAGTCGCATAAATAGATAGGTACTATCTATGTTTTTTCAGCTTTGTTTAAGTTATGAAATAACGAATACATTTATAAATATCGGTCCTCATTACGGACTCTATACGACTTCGCGCTCACAAAGACAACTGTATTCAAAGTTACGGGACAACTTTGTATGTCCGAGCTCGCCGTAATTGCTTACGTATCAGCTGCGCAGGTCGTTATTTATGTTAGTTATTGTTTGAAAAGGTATCACAGGGGTGCAGGACAATTTCTTGAAAAATGTAGCGAATAAATACTTAACTCTTTTTCGATTTCTTCTTTTTTAACTAGTCGATGCCAATTATATTTAACTTGCATCTATTGCAAGTATTTATAATAATTTGTTTGCGCTGTTCAAATCGCATTTGCTGCCACAGTAGGGCAAGGATTTGTCAGTATTTATCCAGTCTTGGTCTAACCGGCGTCTCCACCAATGACACTATTATTGGAAGAAATGACATTCAGCAGTAAGTCCGTACCTGCGAGCAACAGCAGCCGCAAGAGTGCGGCGACGTCGCGGCGCATGCTGTCACCGCGCCATCACGACGCTACTCCATGCCCGGAGATCTAGAACAAACAACCAATCATATTATTAATTTGCATATATATCGTTGGAATAAAGAAGAAGTGGGCTGAAGGGCTAGCACGGGGCGCAATTAAGACGTGACAAAAGTTTTGCATCGCGCTCACTCACATCGCGCAGCTTCAAGAGGTAGCGCGACGGATAACATTTTTCACGTCTTAAATGCGCCCTGGAAACTCATCTTGTCAGAATGATGACAGGTTGTCAAAAGCGTTGACTCAATGCTGGCCAACTAACATAGGTGGAGCAGTGGACAGACTACGATCAAGGATGGTGGCTTAGAGCAGCATAGGGCTGTAAAAGTTGGCGCACATATAAGTTCGTCTATTAGAATTTCTAACGAACAAGAAATACATGTTTAGGGGTATCTAACTACATAGATAGCACTGTTTATGTGTCTTAGTGTAGTCCAAATTGACTGTGCAAATGCAAAACCTGCATCAGCTGACTTTAGACAGTTTTAAAAATCCATATAATATTTTAGGTGTCTTCTGCTTCACGAAGCGAATGCAAAATGCGAATAAAACAGCTCGTAAACGCTCGTCAGCAGACTAATGCAGTAGTATGATGTATTCATATGCTAAATCGTAAAACTTTATTATCTCACTTTAGAACTTTCTTCGTGGAAATTATTGCGCTTTTTAACATAAAAACCTGCAGTAACGTTGAAGATAACGAGAAATGTCTGGAATCACCCCTTTAGGGCATCTTAAGTTCATTTATCAAAAAAATACTAAATAGATATACTAAAATCCACCAAGTAGGTACCTACTTATAACTTACAAACAAAGTCTAGACTGTAATTCTTATGCTCCCCTAGTACAGAATGCAGACACTAAGACCTCACTTGCTAAGCTGTTTATGTACTTTTTATGACGTCATTATTCGCGTAATGTTCGACGTACATGAAGAAAATGAAGAATTAACGAACCGGTTTCATTTTTGTTTCAAGGTGTCATACTGTATTTTCATATACCGACACACATACGTTAATGATGTGTTTTTATATTATTAAGGACAGAATTATTTACACAAATTAAAAGTTAAACTAATTAATTAATAAGTAGGTAGACTGTCATAAAAAAATCATAAACCAAGTTAACTTTAGGTACTTGGCGGTGTGGTTAATTAATATTTAATATTTATTTATTTGGTGTAGATTAGTTTTTAATGGTTTTACGTTTGCAGCAGAGAGCGATTGTTGATACTTAATTGCTATAATTAAAACTGTAATAAAATAGGACGAATATAAATCACATTTACTTTTGGGACCAGTCTACCACGTAGATATCTGACCCCTCCCCAATCTGACTAGCCAATGCTCTAGTCACGACGGTGGAAAAACCTAGTCTGTTATTAATAGTCCTAGTATTTGTCACCGACTTATAGTAGGTATTAAATTACAAATAAATAGTTTCCTTCGGAAAAATTTAGGTAATAGTTAGGCTTCCTTTGGTATTACAGGCATAAACCCAGAATACAGATCTCCTAAATGCTTTGTTTGTTCAAGATCCCTCATTACTACTAAGGCTAACAATAAATTTCATAAGTAACCAGCCATTATCCGAACTGTAAATAAGGAAGATCTCTCGATCCATCTTCTCAGGAAATCCCGCAGTAATTCTGTAAATTTCTGGATTCACTACATACTTATAGTAGCGTTTTATTAACTCTACTAAAAGGGCAGAATTCAAATAGCAGTGTTATTTAAGAACTAAATAGGTACCAAATTTTCTAGCCATGTGATGGCATTTTAATGAATTAGGTATAATTCTGTATGGATTGAATAAATACATAGATGTTTAGGCAGTAACTGAGGTAGTTTTCTTATTCCAAAGGACCCGAATTTAAATCCCGACCGAAAAATTATTTGTTTAAATATATTTGGATTATATTTAATATTTTATTGATGATCTGCAGCCGCCAGCCACAGAAGAGTCGGAGTGTAGATTATGGCGAAAACCCTCCATTATTAGGGAATGCCCATTTGCCCATGTCCTGCAGTGGACTATTAGACAAAACGTATATTAGTCAGTATTTTGACTAAAGATTGTGTCAACAGAATCGGCCCGTTGGCTGATATCTTCACTGCAGATGTTTGAGGCAAGTCTCGAGCGAGGCATGTCGAGATTAACAAACTTAAACATTAACGAATAACTCTCTGCGACGGATTCTTAGATGAAAAAAGTTTTGGGAGTCCTTCATATTTGTGTTCTTCTAAATAGTTGTGTAATGATTTCCGTGTAGTATGTGTATGTTTTATATATTTTATGAATTTATAAGGGGTTCAATGACTCTAAATCCAAGCGTGGGCAATACAGAACTGACGACGAAAATTAAAAGTCCTAAAATTTACTACCATAGGTGGTTCCTGAATTATAAGAAGACTTAAAGTCATTTTTCGACAAAGATTAGACTTCACTCAGAGAGAAATTAAGATCAAGTATGGAATAGGCCGCATCTGTCGAAAAAACAACACTCTGAGCAGTAAACAGCTAGAGTGGAGACCGAGACTGAGACTAAACAAATAGATTTTCTCGAAAACTACGACAGAACAATAGGAAAATTTATGTAAAATATTTGTATTTCTTTGTGTTGGCTAAGGAACACATCTTCACCACACCACGCAAATTTCGTAGTCAACACAAACAAAAGATTTCACTTACATTATTTGCACAAAACATCAGCAACCCTTCCTAATGTTAAAACTACACGCATTGTCAACAGGTATCATCAGGTAATATGAAACTCAAACTCGACCCAAAAGTCTACAATATGTAAACATTCCCTAACATTAGGGGTCCCTTTTTGGTAGTTTTGAGAACTCTTGAGGGCAATTTCTAGACCTTTTAAGTTTGCTTTTATACTCAGTACCATGTTGCGTAAATAGTATTTTGCTTAACATTTTCTTGTGTACGTACGAGTATGGTACCTAAGTAAATGTGATTATGTGTTATGGAAACAGATGGTCTAAACCTTTAATTTTATTTCTTTTTGAGAAAAAAGACGCTTGTTCCTAATTGGAAAATGAACATTTATTAAAAGCACTTCATTAACATGAGATTGGCCTGATCAATATCGGCAGTAGTTACGATTTGTAATTAATATTCTAGAGGCGAGAACAGCGCAGCTTGCCCAAACATTTTAAGATGAAAACCTCACCAGTAAAATTGAAGCAAACTTCATTCTCATAACAGAAAGCAAACTTTATTCGCAAAAGAACATCAGTAATTGAGATAACCAAAGTTAATAACCGTGGTCAATGTAATAAATTATTAAGAAATTAATATTTGAAAGGGTTAACCAATTATGACGTCTAAGTACCTAGTATCTGTAGTTTCTGAGTATCTCCACATCCTTATGGTTTATTCAATTATAAGATTCGGTAATAGAATCAAACATCACCAGTAATGAGAAAAACATTTAAAATTGAATTGACTTTTTTGAACGTAAGATACCACAATAGTTCTAATTATGGCACTTACTCTAGTTATAAAAAGGACATCTGGCTTTGACAGAATCATCAGTTCTCATTCGAGCAACAAGACACCAACGCATCAGTCAAGGTAAGAAAAACTTTCGTAAATAGTAAAAATATAATGTAGTTTCACCTTTTTCATGCAAGATATCTTTTCAGTAAAACTTAACTACCTGTACTAAATGATTCTAGTTTGCCTAAGATGCACCACGAGTAATCTTTTATTAAGGTTTCTTACATTTACCTACCTGTTATTGGCTATATTAATCGAACATTAAATACATTGCGTAGAACGGCTTATCAATCAGTTGTGTAGAATCTTACATTAGAGTGTCGTATGCATGAGAGGTAGAGTGCTTAAGACATTTCAATGTTGCAGTATAAATCACTTGCAAGGAGAGTGAAGATTAATGCTGAGCACAGAGTGCTCTTACACATACACAAATGGCATAGGATCATATCGAACATGTAGGAATATTCTGAACTGTGGAGATTATAGCATAGCCATACGAACTTAGGAACTCTATAATATTACACATATTATTATTATTGTGTACATGGCAGGAGCCCATATTGAACACTAACCCCCTTATTCATAAAAAAGTTAGTGGACACTTTAGTTATTAAACTGTTCTGTCACTCTCTGACAGATAACAATTTGTTCTTTGACAGAGAAGGACAAAACAGTTCAATAGCCTCATCAATAGCTAAAGCGTCCACTAACTTTTTTATGAATTAAGGTGTAAGGAATCTGTAATAGATTAAGTGCCAATTTCACCATTCTCGGTTATCTAACCGACAGGGATTGATTTATAAATTAAACGTCATCTCCATATAAAATTCATGACAGATGTGTCAAAAGTTAACCACTACTCCCTGGTTATGCTCTAACAGAGAATGGTGAAATTGGCACTAAAGCATATTATTTAGAATTTAGTATATTTTTCATACGCACAAGATTCCTTGAATACACAATCAATATCCATCTTTCTCATCTTATCCAGCGTAAAATGATCTAAATTAGTCAATGTGTTTAAAAATTTCCACTTTTTTAAATCATACTTTCTCCGTCCACAGATGAAGTCCATCCTCTTCGCCTTCCTCTTCATCGCCGTACTGGCAGTCTGCTTCTCTCTCCCTCTAGAGGATAACGACGAAGGGGCTATTGAAAAGAGACAGGCGATGTTCTACCGCTCCTACCCCGGCATCTACCCGTACCGCTCTTACTACCCGTACCGTTCTTACTACCCGGCGTACAGAAGCTACTACTACTAGAAGATGGTGGGACTGACAAAGACCTTCGGCAATGATTGACGGATTAGCTTGAAATAAACTTGCATTTATGAATTAGCTGTTTTGTTTAATTCTTTTTTTATTCTTTAAAATAACATAGGTTATTAGACAAAAGGTGAACTTAATGCTGAAAGCATTTTCTACCAGACAAATTATAGGAGAGTTTACTTAAATGATTTAGGAAAGAGACTGCTACCGAAAGTTCTGAAAAAAAGTCTATTTGTCTATCTACTACCTAGGTAGACACTAGACACACTAATTGCCCTACAATACAAGTAGGTACCCTTACATTTTCTCACCGCGATTGCTCTACTAAAAAGTAATATGGCTACATTAAAAGAAAGTTTTTCATTCATAATATCACAAAAGTGAAATATTATATTTTTTGTTTTTGTTTTTATTTTGTTTTTATTTTGTCTTGCTACCTTTTTACCTTTTTGTTTACCAAAAATGTTCCTAAGATTAGTACCTATTTAGTTTTAATAATTTAAATACCTACCTTAACGCATACCTATTAAGCTAATAACATTATTTAGATTTAAAAGTTCTATAAGTACCACCCACCTACTTAGTTAATCATTTTATTTGTAACCATGTACACTGGCATCCACGACACAGGCTGAGCCTAGTGTGGAAGCCACCGAATTTCGATAATTTATAATCTCTCACCCTTTTATTTAATTTCCTAAAATTATTTGTTTAGTACCTACTAACTTTTTTAAATTCTATGGTGTTTAAATAAATATTTTTGATTTGATTTTTTGATTTTGATATAGAATAATGCAAAATGCTTTAACATACGGATAAGTAAATTATTAGGGTTGAAAATCATAAAAGAAACGAAATTAATGTCTGGCCAATATGACCAACATTCAAGAGGAAAAAACTCATTCGATGCTTTATGATTGTAGACAGAGCCATAAACTTAGTTCCCCGCCCGCCTAGAGTTTCAGTTCTTATTATAGGCATATATAAATTAATTCTGTAGACATTCTGGTCCTCTTTTTAGCCTGGCTAAAGCATTATTATTATTATTAGTTATAATTCGCTGCTCAGGATGCGCTGGGAGAATATACGAGTCCGTATTTAAATTATGAAAATGATTATAATGTGGACCTTCAATTCTATTGTATTCTCTGTGGGGGTATGCATATCCCCAAGGTCTAAACTGTCTTCCTTAGCTTGGATCCCTTAATTCCCACCACGATGGTCCACTGCGGGTTGGTAGGCTCACATAATCTAGAAGTGCTAAATCTAGATATGCAGGTTTCCTCACGATGTTTTCCTTCACTGTAAGAACGATATGTACAAGGTTCTACCTTTTTTGGCATAAGATTTTTTTGCCTAATCTCGTATTGCATAGTAACGTTTGGTCAAAGTCTCGTTACGCCGAAAATCGTATGGCATAAATCTCGTTTAGTAAAAAGTTATTTCGCATAACATTGTTTAGCCTAATAATGGTATAGCCAAATCTTGAATAGCCTAATAATGCTATGGCATAGGTTTATACAAAGTAATAATATTCGTTTTACTTTAACTTTGACGTAGCGTCTCCCTACATAGCGCAAAATGGTGCCTTGTATTGTTTCCGCTGTTTGGAAAACGCTCCGCTCCGCTTCGCTGCGCTCCGCTTCGCTGCGCTCCGCTTTGGTTTTGATGAACATGTGCACCTAACACGCTCCTCCTCGCTTTGCTCGTCGTCGCACCTATTTTTAGGTTTCGATCACATGGGGTTTGTAATAATTATATTGGTTGTTAACTTTCGATTTTTTGATCATACAATATCGTGATTTTCGGGATGTAGGAGAAAAATACCACAATTTGTACATTTACTACATACTTAATATATTATTTATTAAGATAACATTAGGAGAAACAAGATTATACATAGGTATAGACGAAAATAAATTTGAGCAAACGAAACTTAGGTGTTTAAAGATTGTGCCTAAAGAGTTTTAGACGAAACGAGCCTTATGCCACATAAGTCTTGGCAAAGTGATGGTTCGGCCAAAAAAGTTTAGACCATACGAGTTATGCGAAATGAGTTTTGATCAATAAAGATTATGCCAGATGAGCGGAACCCTATGTACAATGTGATACTTTGTTCTTAAATTTAAAGGAACTCATCGGTACATGTCAGCGCCGGGATTCGAACACGCATCTTTGACGTGAGAAGTGTTTACCCAACTGAGCTACCACTGCTTATGTGGACCTAAAAGTAATATATTATTATATAGTTGATAATTATGTAACTAGGGGAGGCTCTTTTTTATGCAACCTCCTTCTGGTTATAGCCGTGAGTCGACTGAAATTCAATGGTTTCACAAACGAATACATCCAAAACTCAAACATGAGACTAATTCAATAATTTCATTTCTTCAAAGACCTCAAATAACATATGTTCACCGAATATAGAGAATCTTAAAATAGGTTTACAAGATAGAACTCGAGAGTCTGTAAGATAAGTCCATAACTTCTATGTTAGCAGGAGTACATTTATGTTGTAAGTACTTATGTATGTTTTATGACCATGATGATTCTTATAGAATAGTTCACTGATCAATTCGAAGACACACTGAAAAATAGAATGCAGTTTTAAACTTTTCTTACTCCTGAGAGTCCTGAGTAGCACAGATCATTTATTTTAGTCTGGGAAAGTGTGATACTTAAAGATCTGTCTTGCAACCATGTCATCGATTTCATTAAAAGATAAAACTGAATTACTGAATCCACACACATGTACAAATACATAAGCCTCTCACTAGTAGCGTCACAACACCATTTCTTCGGCTTTCCTCTTTTATTTACAATCTGTGAACATTTTGAACAACTTTAAAAAGCTGAGACTAAAAATACCTTTGAAGCATTCTTTAAAATATCTTGAAGTTGTCAATTTGGGACCGAGCGGAGAGTCCTGAGAGCATCACTAAGTGAGCGATCGCGCTTGACCTGATTCTGTGTCCTTATTGAGTTATATACAGTTTGTAGAGGATCTCTAAACTTGGATGATTCTATTTGATCTGAGGATTTGCGGAAAAGCATAAATTAGTGTTTTAGCTGATAATAACCTATCACATCCCGGGAAAAATTACTGGTGTATTAGGTATAATTCAAAACATCCTAATTAATATACCTACCTCGCGTTCGTGACTGAGGTCACCACACTAAGGGCCAGCTGAAAACCAGCGCTGTGGCTTCTCTGGCCACAGCACACGCTGAGCTGGTGCCTTTTTGACGCTCTGGACAGCAACCTTGTTTGTTTGTATTGTATTATTTTCTGTTTTTTTCATATATATTTTTTTTATTTTTCTTTTTATTTTTTGTTTCTGTTTTTATTGTTCAGTGTGTCAAATAAATGTTTCTTTCTTTCTCTTTCTTTCTTTGTATAGCGGGTAGCCGGTAGAGTGGTTAAAATGAGAATCTGATTGATATCAAATTTTCGTATGCAACCTGCATTTGCTATTGACAAGATTAGGCAAAACCCAAAGCATTAATTGGTCCGCTATATTATTTTATTTGGCTAGACTAGTTCCGGATGTAATTACAGAACAACGGAAAATAACAACAACAGTGGAAAGCTGGAGAATATCTTCACATTAATGTAAACATAGATTGGGTATATAAAAGACAAGTTAGTTGTAAAAGATCATCAGTGCCTTTTCTGAGTGCAACTACAAAACCTTACAAGGTAAGCAAGAAATATTTTTTTTAACCATCATAATAGCTTTCAGAAATGATTGAAAATCATACATTAAGTCGCCACTGGAAACATCCTAGGTTCAAACTGATTATTTCAAAGTACATTAGTGTACCTAAAAGACGAGGAATGCGTTTCGAGGAGAAACCAATTTGACGCACAGCAATGTACTACAAATTCACAATCGCTTTGCAAACGCTGATTTGCATAGGTATTGAATAGGGTAGCAATAGTTGTGACGGACAACACACAATGTCGGCACTACAATAGAGCTTAGCTTGACTCGAGTACAACCATCACACGAAGAATTAATAGAAGGCCTGTGACAAAATGATTGACGTCTAGCGCTGAACCTACGGATGGAAACTACCGTTGTAGTGACTAGCATGTGCTGTTTCATACTGAATTAACAGCTTTAGAGGTACAGCAAGTAGCTTGAGTTGGAAGCTGGATTATTCCCTAAGCCTAATTAGAAGGGAACCTGGCGCTAGTGACGTCAGTAGGGTCTATACCTTCTAGGGTGTCACCGTCGCAAAACCATAACAATTGAACATCAAAACAAACTCTCAACTCCTTGACCAATAACCAACCAAAACAGCTAATCCACCCTTCTCTCCCACAGATGAAGTCCACAATCTTCGCTCTACTCCTCATCGCCACCCTGGCATTCTGCCTCGCGTTGCCTCTAGAAGGTCCTTCTGCCAGGCCCAAGCGGACCCTGCACCATCTGTTCGAGCATCACTATCCGAGCCAACACGTGGTGTATGACGTGGCGCCGGTGCATCATGACTAATATCGAGATACTTCCCGCATTATTTGTATTGAGGGTCTTTGGGTTCTCTTCGCTCGGTCGCTGTGTAGTTAGGTTGAAGGACTGTCATCTACCTTACGGTTTAGAATATTTTTACGGGCGCGATCGAGTGGTTAGTATTCACAGTTCACATTGTTTTTGTAAGATTATGACATGATCGAGGATTAATAAATGAATTTTGAATATGACTTAATTGTTTGTTTAATATAATATTATGATTTTCATTTATAGTTCCTGAGTCAATTAAGTACTTATAACTAACATAATTAAGTATATTTTTTAGTCATTAGTTGTTCCATTTTCTACTTTATTTAAATTAGTACAGTGGTGACGGTTTTATGCTTGATAATAATTATAAAACGATTAAAAATTAAACAACTCTATTGATTTCTAAAATTTTGTATAAAAAGTGTAAAAAATAATGGAAAAGCATCACAACAGTTTGTGAAGCCAAAGCCACCACACCAATCAAAGTAAGTTAATACTCTAACTTTCACACTCTCCAAATACTTCACAACTGCATCCAAACTCAATTAATAAAAAAGATGAAGATAAGAAAATAGATCTAGGTCCGCTTACTGAAAATGGGACCTTCTGTTTCCGCGCATAAGTAAAACACCTACCAACAGTACCATAAACTGGAATAAAAATTACCCTAACTTCAAAAACTCAATTTCCAGATGAAATTCCAAGCTATCCTCCTCGCCGCCGTGGCCTGCGCTGCCCTCGCCTCCCCCGCCCCCGCCCCCACCCCCGAAGGCATGGAGTGGACCGCGTCTTACGGTAGCTACCCGCTCAACTACTACCGCTCCTACCCGCTGGCTTACCGCTACTACACCGCGCCGCTCGCCGCCCGTATCGCCGCCCCGCTCACCGCCCCGCTCGCCGCCCCGCTCGTTGCCCGTATCGCCGCCCCGATAGTGGCGCCGCTCACGGTGGATGCCATCAAGTCATATGAAGCGGACGACTTCGCCTCAATGTATGGATTCTACCCGAGCGCCAAGTGAGGGGAATTTAACTGTTGCTAAGAATAAACGATGTTATATGAATTGAAGTTGTTGTTTCTTCTCTGTACTAACTTGTTATTGATGCATGTTTTGGTAGATTTCTAAAATATTTAAAACTCAAGATGAAGGGTTTTTCAATCATGTATACCTCAACATCAGCCCTCATCTTTTAGGTGCGTGTTTTGAAACTATATAAGGCCAGAACGCACCCATAGTGTACTAGCACTGTATAGTTTCAAGTGAAAAAAAATAATATTTTACTTGAAAATATACACGATTTGTGCGTACTAATCGCGTATACTTTCAAGTTGGGATTTACTGAATCGTTCTTGAAAATATACAATGCTATTACGCACATTGCTTGATTGGCGTACTTGTCGCATATAATTTATACTTACATGCTGATTCTGATTTACTTAACTATTTCGGTACATGTACACTACATGACTACTTACAATTTACTTGTTATGCCTGTCATACCTAAAGAATGTTAATAAATAAAGATGAACAAGCTCTAATTTGATTGATAAATGGATATTTATAGCAGTCATACTTGCAAGTAAGAATTACTAATATCTTATTATTTATATGAATTAAGAGTAATACCTACTACACTCACGAGCAATGAAAAAGTTACAGTGACGATAGCTCCTAAACGGAAAAGACTAGCTTAATGACGCCGTCGGCAATATTAAAGTACATTTAACAGCGCATCAAAATATTATTATAAACAACTAAATTAAATGTTTTAAAAAATTGGGGTCAATTGGTGTTGACTTTTTGCTACATGGACTTATTCATATTACATATTTTTCATCAAGTTTTGATTTCAACGTAATTGTCTTTTATGAATTGTTCTACACCGTCTTCTGAGATCATTTTTACAATTTAATTTAAATCAATTTAATTTTTAACTGTATGGTGTAAACAAAAAACACGTAACGAAAAAAATGCCAAGTGCGGAATTATGATGCAATGTTTAGACTTATTACTATTTCGCATGAAAGAAAGAGAGAGCAACAATTCACAAGGGCTACCTGGTAACTAATCACGTATAGTTTCAAGTGCTCGTATTGCCGCTTGGCACTTGAAAATATACACGATTAGTACGCAGTGGTAACTGCTGCAGTATATTTTCAAGCCATAATTTTGGCCCAACTTACTTGAAAATATACGCGATTAGTGCGTAATGGCCTTGTATACTTTCAAGTAAACCATGGCACCATTTTAATTTGAAAATATACGCGAGCAGTCCCAACCTCTGCGTTATGGCCTTGTATAGTTTCAAAACACGCCTTTTAGGTATAGGCCTCCTTTTGTGAAAACTAACTTTTTTGGTTCTGTATTCTTGTCCACTATTTCCCCGTAACCTTGCTGATATCATCCGGTCATGATATGGTCTGCCAACAGATCTCCAGCCGTCTCAAGCCCACCTTAGCCCACTATAGCTGCCTTTTTAAACCTTCTGACCTCCAGACGACAGTCCACTCTCAATTTGAATCTGCGATTCGCATACCGACATCGAAAACTTTAGTCTTCTGTCGGATCTCTGCGTTGGGAAGACGGTCTCAAAGCGAAATCCCTAACATGGCTCGTTCCATAGCTTTCCGTACAACTTTACTCTGATTTGGTGCACAGTTTCCATGGTCAGCGTTAATGTTTCTCCACTGTATGTTATAAATATGTAGGGCAAAACACCCAGTAACTGACCACCTTAAGGGAGTTGTTCCAGTAATTTATCTGTAGCGGGCTCAATTCTTATCGCTTATTAAATCCGATTTTTGTTTTAGAAACTAGAATAACAGAGCTACATTCCTGAGTAAATAGCAAACATGTAGAAGTTACTAATTTTTTTATATATTTTTGCAAACAAAAAGTAGTGATTTTCCCAGTAACTGACCACTAAAATCTAGTAACTGACCACACTCGATGCCAGTAACTGACCACCAATTTAAAATGGTTTAAAAATGGAATTATGATTAAATCTTATTATTATTTATTTATTTGATTTCTTCATGTAATAGTACCGATCCTCTGGTCTCTTTTAATGTGTGACACATCACTTTTGCTCAAGGTTTCTTAACTGAAAAGTGCATTAAATTAATTAATCAGATTAATGCATAATTTAAATGATATCTTATCCTAATAATCAACCATTTATTTATTAAAAACACAAGTTTATGCATTTTTGTTAAATACTAAAAACAAAGGAATAAACACACATGCACATAGTGAACACGCATTTTAAATTTACAGCTTTCAGGGAGATTAAGTGGCCCTAATGTAGTACCTTCAGATAAGTCACAGAAAGGGTGATTTTGTTTGTCCGGAACAAGCCAGGATCAGTGGGACAGGCCCATGAAGCATTCATGGTGCCAGAAACGAGCATTTTCTTAAATATTAAGTAGCGAATCCAAGCGCTATTGCCGGTCTTTTCTATATTCGGTATCAGCTGATGAGGAGGAGGAATCGTGGTGGATTGTATTGTCGGCCTGGGAAAACATAAATTCCCCGCCGGTAAAGTAGGCCCTTTCCCCGCCGGTCCTTTCAAGGATGTAGGACCAGAGACAGATGGTTTTCATTATTGCTGAAACCCCACCCAGAGACTTTCAGTGCGGCTAAAAGAGCAAAGAGGCATCCACCTTGACGAACCGGATTTCAATGACTATGTTGAGGATTCAACTGGAATATTTAGGATACTGTTGAAACGTGCTTTCGTAGGTAAGTATTTGGCCAAAGACAGGAGTAGTCATTTCTGCAAGGGGACAGGGAATCTTTGCCTCGTTGAAGAGGCGTCACTGAAGCAGAACATCGCTGTACTTTCTGCATTTTCCGCTGCTGGACTAATGTGTCTGCCAATGATAGTATAGCGTTGCCAGTGGATTCCGGATAGTTGTGGTATCGGTTCCAAATGGCTGGGGTGTTGGTCGTGGTAACAACTTATAGAAGAATGCCCCATTTCTTGTGTGCCAATTTTACCGTTCTGTTTGAAATCCGCTGGCTGTTCATAATGCCATTGAAGGGCGTGTTGGTGCACCGGCTGAGGGTGCTAGCATTGTAGTGATGCTTTCTTTTTCCTATTTTGCTGAAGTGGCTTTGCCTGTCTTTGGAAAAATGTGGAGGCGCGTTTCGTCGGTAACGTATATTCGGGTTGGGTCATTAATAGCGTCATTGAGGTCTTGTTCGCCAAGTGCTTTTGTGCTCGGGGAACCAATTTCATCTGGTTCACAAGCGCTGGCATTGGTTAGGTACGCCTTCAGCTGTTCTGAAGATAGCATTTGAGTATCTTTTCATAGAGTGAGATGGTGAAAGCCATTTGTCTCCTGGTCTTGCATTCTTGAAGGGACTGCTCCAAGGATTATCTTTAAGGAAAAATGGTGACATCTGTCTTTATCCTGGAGAATCCACATTATCCTAGGCTGATAGTATGCTCCACTAGCGTTTTTATCTTCCTCATCAGCTAATACCGAATCTGGAACAAACTTGGACTTTGTGTTTGAATTCTCTATATTTTAAAAGGTGCTTGTTTGTCTCAGACAAGTGGGATTGCCTTTTCTATACTTTTTTTGCTATCTTGGCGCTTTTTCATCTCGCTGAAAGCTGTAAAAATATATCATATATAATAATACCAGTAACTGACCACCAATTTACCCAATAACTGACCACCTATGTCAGTAAATGGAAGGAGTGAAGATAGAATGCTCATATTTTGACACAAGAAAATGGCACATATGAGCTTTAATATTACGTTCTTATTTTTCCTAAATTCAGCTTCAACCAAAAATCCCAATAACCGACATAGGTGGTCAGTTATTGGAAAATCGCTGTTTTGTCGTCCAGTAACTGTCCACCCCATTAAAAACAATCAAACGGGAAATAACAAGCTGAATCTTATCAAAAACGTAATCTTTATAATTAAATCTATATGGTATAATTTTTTCTTTCAATGATTTAATTTTTTTTCATGGTAAATTTTACGATCAAAAAAATTACTTACCTTAACAAATACGTTAGTCACAACTGCAATTTACTCGTCTCGCGCGCCAACTGAACTTTTTCGATCGCTCACTATCCATCTGTTGGCGGCTGGCAAAATCTTTTGTATCAGTAATGCTCTCAATGAACCACAAAATAGACTGGATGTTCACTAGATGGCCCTGCTTGGCTATATTTCTTATTTATTGGAGTTAAAGAGGAAGGTGGTCAGTTACTGGCACATGGTCAGTTACTGGGTGTTTTACCCTAGTATGTATGGAGTGTACAATATACATAGTTTAGTTTTTAGAAGTGCCATCGCAGTACGGTAAAGTATTTTTTGAAAACTTGCACCAATGAATAATATGAAGGAAAACTTGAAGGGTCGAAAATATCTTAAAAATATCATGAGAGCCGTGGAATGCCTCTTCATTCTTAGCACCTCATGCCATGTTGCCCCCTTGTTGATACGTCACTGTAATGTACTAGGGGCAATTTTGAGGGGCCCATTTACTGTGTGTGCGAGTCACCTCCTGCCTTTTTATCCGTGTGTGAAGTGCTAGTAGCTACACTGTGTGTCGGCCGCACGATACTCATACAGTAAATTAGAGATTTTGAAACCAAACAATACCATTAGAGCGGTGGTTGCCAAAATAGCACTTAAATCTGAAAGCTGAATCGGCAGTGGACATGTCTGCTGAAAAAAAGATAAAAGTAGTCTGTTCTATCTGTGGAATAAAGTTGTTTGATGATGTAAGAAAGAATTCTTTTTATTTTAAGGTACGAGTCTCGAGGACAAAATAAGCACTGTGTTATTATCATTGATGCAAATTAATTTACCTAGGTACTGGATAATGTATGTGTAATGTTGAAATGGGTAGATCTCTTTTCATATTGTTTTGTACTCTCTTTATTGTTTGTTCTCTCTGTACCTGGTCATATCTGCCGAAGAACCGATAACCGTTGGGGTTGACGAGTGGAGACCACGAACAGGCAAACGCAGCCGCAGTGTGGGACGCCCTCCTGCCCGCTGGACCGACGACCTTAGGTGGGTGGCTGGTAGTGGTTGGATGAGGAAGGTCGAGGACTGAGTGTTGTGGCGCTCCTTGGGAGAGGCCTATATTTAGCAGTGGATGATTATTGCCTGATGATTATGATGATTTGTACTATCTTTTGTGTGTGATATTTAAAAATAGATTTGGGCGTTTTGTCGTTAGTTTTATATTCGCTCAAGTTATTGTATCCTTATTTTATAAATGTAACTACTCTAAAGTAGTCGAGCGGGCTTCAGTGATCGTAACTGATCACTGTAGTTAAGCAACAACTGGCACGGTCAGCCTGGATGGGTGACCGATTTCAAGTGCATTGGACGGCACGTTAAGCCGTGGGTCCCGATTGCTGCTTCGGCAACCTAAACCATCCCTTCATTAGAAGGAGACCCATGCCCCAGCAGTGGGGACATAATGGGTCGTGATGATGATGACGTGATGAAAGTAGCTAACATTTAATTTAGGTGAAATGTACAGAAACCACAACATCAATTCATAATCCACGTTTATTTCCATCAGCAGCAGCGGTCAAATCACACCAGACTTCCTCACTTGGCAGTCGGGTAGAATCCGTACATGGAAGCGAAGTACTCCGGGTCATAAGACTTGATGGCATCCACCGTGAGCGGCGCCACTATCGGAGCGGCGATGCGGGCGGCGAGCGGGGCGGCGAGCGGCGCGGTGAGTGGGGCGGTGTAGTAGCGGTAAGCCAGCGGGTAGGAGCGGTAGTAGTTGAGCGGGTAGCTGCCGTAGGTCGCGGTCCACTCCATGCCTTCGGGGGCGGGTGCGGGAGCGGGGGAGGCGAGGGCAGCGCAGGCCACGGCGGCGAGAAGGATAGCTTGGAATTTCATCTAGAAATTGTTTAGTTTTCGAGGTTAGGTTAGTTTTTATTCGAGATTATAGAGCCAGAGCCTGAGCTTTCATCGTGTTTTATTTATGCGGAACCAGAAGATCCCAATTTAATTAGGGGAGACTATGTAGATATATATTTTTTTTGCTTCCTCTTTATTAATTCAATTTGGATGCAGTAAAGTTGTAACTGAAAGACTTTAGAGTGAAAGTTTCCCGGCACCGTCTAACAAGGCGGAAAGGAGAGATTCAGTTGAACACCGGAAACACGACCCACGGAAGTCAGTTTACTGACTTTTAGTTTTAAACTTTTAAAACCAATAGTTGAGGTGTTCTTTTCTATTGAATTTCAATAGTTTCTAGTTGCTAACTTACCTTGAATGAAGTGGTTGTTTTGGCTTCACAAACTGTTGTGATGCTTTTACAACTGTGTCGTAACTTTTTATACATATTCAAATTATTAGAAAACACTTATTTCCTACGGTTACTTTTGTTTTTAATCGTATTTGTCATTATTAAATCTAAATATTTTTCAGATAGAATTTAATTTTAATTAAATTAAAATTAAATTCTATCTGTGGAATAAAGTTGTTTGATGATGTAAGAAAGAATTCTTTTTATTTTAAGGTACGAGTCTCGAGGACAAAATAAGCACTGTGTTATTATCATTGATGCAAATTAATTTACCTAGGTACTGGATAATGTATGTGTAATGTTGAAATGGCTAGATCTCTTTTCATATTGTTTTGTACTCTCTTTATTGTTTGTTCTCTCTGTACCTGGTCATATCTGCCGAAGAACCGATAACCGTTGGGGTTGACGAGTGGAGACCACGAACAGGCAAACGCAGCCGCAGTGTGGGACGCCCTCCTGCCCGCTGGACCGACGACCTTAGGTGGGTGGCTGGTAGTGGTTGGATGAGGAAGGTCGAGGACTGAGTGTTGTGGCGCTCCTTGGGAGAGGCCTATATTTAGCAGTGGATGATTATTGCCTGATGATTATGATGATTTGTACTATCTTTTGTGTGTGATATTTAAAAATAGATTTGGGCGTTTTGTCGTTAGTTTTATATTCGCTCAAGTTATTGTATCCTTATTTTATAAATGTAACTACTCTAAAGTAGTCGAGCGGGCTTCAGTGATCGTAACTGATCACTGTAGTTAAGCAACAACTGGCACGGTCAGCCTGGATGGGTGACCGATTTCAAGTGCATTGGACGGCACGTTAAGCCGTGGGTCCCGATTGCTGCTTCGGCAACCTAAACCATCCCTTCATTAGAAGGAGACCCATGCCCCAGCAGTGGGGACATAATGGGTCGTGATGATGATGACGTGATGAAAGTAGCTAACATTTAATTTAGGTGAAATGTACAGAAACCACAACATCAATTCATAATCCACGTTTATTTCCATCAGCAGCAGCGGTCAAATCACACCAGACTTCCTCACTTGGCAGTCGGGTAGAATCCGTACATGGAAGCGAAGTACTCCGGGTCATAAGACTTGATGGCATCCACCGTGAGCGGCGCCACTATCGGAGCGGCGATGCGGGCGGCGAGCGGGGCGGCGAGCGGCGCGGTGAGTGGGGCGGTGTAGTAGCGGTAAGCCAGCGGGTAGGAGCGGTAGTAGTTGAGCGGGTAGCTGCCGTAGGTCGCGGTCCACTCCATGCCTTCGGGGGCGGGTGCGGGAGCGGGGGAGGCGAGGGCAGCGCAGGCCACGGCGGCGAGAAGGATAGCTTGGAATTTCATCTAGAAATTGTTTAGTTTTCGAGGTTAGGTTAGTTTTTATTCGAGATTATAGAGCCAGAGCCTGAGCTTTCATCGTGTTTTATTTATGCGGAACCAGAAGATCCCAATTTAATTAGGGGAGACTATGTAGATATATATTTTTTTTGCTTCCT
The DNA here is from genome assembly GCF_932276165.1 of Plutella xylostella. Classification (NCBI taxonomy): domain Eukaryota; kingdom Metazoa; phylum Arthropoda; class Insecta; order Lepidoptera; family Plutellidae; genus Plutella; species Plutella xylostella. Next base: position 11,243,609 of record NC_064003.1, on the reverse strand, counting down.
CTTTATTAATTCAATTTGGATGCAGTAAAGTTGTAACTGAAAGACTTTAGAGTGAAAGTTTCCCGGCACCGTCTAACAAGGCGGAAAGGAGAGATTCAGTTGAACACCGGAAACACGACCCACGGAAGTCAGTTTACTGACTTTTAGTTTTAAACTTTTAAAACCAATAGTTGAGGTGTTCTTTTCTATTGAATTTCAATAGTTTCTAGTTGCTAACTTACCTTGAATGAAGTGGTTGTTTTGGCTTCACAAACTGTTGTGATGCTTTTACAACTGTGTCGTAACTTTTTATACATATTCAAATTATTAGAAAACACTTATTTCCTACGGTTACTTTTGTTTTTAATCGTATTTGTCATTATTAAATTCACAGTATTCATTCGAAACAGCCGCACCTACATCAATACTGTAATGATTTTTTAATGAAATAACCTGACCAGCCTCCATCATAGAACTATTAGATAAAAAACTAATTAGTTAGCTTTAGTTGATCTATAGGTTTGTAGGTACTAATTAACTTAGGACATAATTTCATTCATTCATTGAAACCAGCATTTAATTATGTCTAAAATATAATTAGGTTCCTACCTATGAGAAGATTTTTAGAGAAATTCATTGTACCTACCCTTCTTCATGAATTTATACGGGCTGTAACTGCCTATGAAAAGCAGCTCATGTCACAAGCAGCCTCATAAGCCTCCGCTACAGGCCCCACGTGCAGCCTCCGGGCGGGATTACGTCGTTACACACTTGTTACCGACCGAGCCTCACTTGGACACTTGCAATAGAGGATAAATCCAGAAAAGCCACTACGAATTATAATATATTACTCAAATAAATATATAGTTAAGGTACGGTGGAACAGCAGTAAGATAGATAGGTACTTCATTACGAAGAAATTCTTTTAGTTTACAAGTATTATTATAGAAGAATAAAACCTTGGGGCAAAATTATAGCTGAATTTATTTAAAATCAAAATATTTTTTTCAATCAAATTATTATTCAGGAAAAGTGACAAACATACGTATGTAGACTTAATTAGCTGAATAAGAAATACTTTCGTAATTTACCTGACAGTCGATCAAATTCATACAAAAACCACCAAATGTATGAAAGCAATACCTACTCCAATTTCTAATGAAGATTGCAAAGATTCCCATATGGCTGAACTGTATAATAAAATGCATCTTCAAGCGCCTCTTCTGTAGTTATTCTACTAGACTCCTTAACTCGCTCGAGTGTCCGTCTGTGTAATGAAGACTAATGGATCTGCAGCAGTGAAGGTGATGAATGGGGAAATTGAGTCTCGCGTGTATTATTATGTTAATGTTCGTGTATTTAGGTGTAAACTAAACAAAAGAGATCTACCCTCAGTGTAAACATTTATGCTGTATAGCCATTTTCAGTCATAAGTAGCCATTTCACTTTTGCAGATATTCTACAGAATCTTCGTATACATGTAAGTGATAAAATCTATAACTACAAATTCTACAAACACAATAAGCTCTTCTTCTATAAAATGATCTAACTTCTCCTCCCCTTCACCTATAAATTTAAAAAGAACAAAGAACTATTCCAATCAAAACATTTGAAGTCGCGTAAACCAGCCGAAGTTCAACAGCCAGACAATAGGTCCCGCGGCCGCGGCGGCCGTGACTCAATGGGAAGTCCCGGGTTCGAGTTTCGACTGAATTATTAAAAACCCTCGATCGATGCTGTCTGCACGCCAGCCCCATGCATAGGGTTACTTCAGCTTGACATAAACTAAACAAAAGAAAGCTGCTTTGCAATCGGTATCTTTGATACAACGAGATAGAGTCGTGGATAGCGAAGCAGCTCCCCTAATTATGGTTTTTGGGAATCTACAGTGACCCCAGCGACCACCTGCATTCTATTCAAATGTCCTGAGCGATAATGAGGCGACGTGGTCACAGTAAATGGTGCTGATAGAATCTATGTCGCTTTTGCGTGATTGTAGTCGCGAAGTAAATAATGTCTGAAGGGTATTTAGTGATCATGTTTGTTTTCAGCAACGGATTTTCTGAATTTTGTGAGTTGTGAGTCGCGTAGAAGCTACTCGATCCCCTCGCGCCTCGTCCCCGCGCACATATTTCTGCCGGAATACGCGACTTACAACTCACAAAATTACGCTCGTGTGGCCTCACCCTTATTGTATATAATTATCATAGCGTGTATGTCTGCATTTTGGACGGACAGTTGTATATTTAGCTCAACTCATTTCTGAATAAAACTGCACACTTTATTTCTACCTCCAGCAGGCAGGGAACCAGTGCAAATTCATTTATTTATTGAGCAAGAGGTAAACAAACAAAACAGCACTGTGTACAAAAAAATAACAACAAGTAAAACACAGTACACTTTTAATTTGCAACCTCTACGAATGTAAATTGCATTTCAACCAAAAAGTATACTTACAAACGGAAACGGAAAAACTTTGAACTGAAATTAAATAAACGAAACATTCATTCACTCAGTAAGAAGTAAAAGTAGAAGCACTTCTCAACAGAAGCAATAAGAAAGTTAGCCGAAAATAATCTCCATAAAAAGATGAACTTTACCCCAACTGTAGTCTGACCATTAGAGAATATCCTGATCATGCGGTTATCCTCCACCTAGTGCCTTTGCTCTGGATATGTAGTAACTATCATCTGTTAAGTTGCTGTGGTCACTGATTAATAATGTTAAAATTTATACAGTGTTTTGAAAAAAAGGTATAGTGAACCATAAGAAGGTGATTGAGCGATCATTCCGAACAACTTTTGTTCAGCAACTTTTTGTACGGATTTTTTTTTGCGTATTTTTAACCCAATCATTAAAGTTTATTGAAAAAAAAGTATATGAATGAAATGAAATGAACTTCATATACTTTATATCGCTTTTTACTTTATAAGTTGCAACGACGCGGCGGCTGTTGCGGTGTTTCTCCGCGGGAACACATTATTTGGTCTGAGTATAAGCATATTATTCATCTGTGTGCGAACTGCAAGTATTCGCTACAAACTGGTAAAAGGGAGCGAGAATAATATCGTAAGCAAACTAGATGAAAAAAGTTTCGCTTATTCTGCCCGGATGCGCGGTTGCCACAGGTATTCTATTATTCTGTTGTGGGAACGGATGACTGTATGCTTTTCTGGAAACACCGAAATAATATACGGAGTTGAAAAGATATATGAGGTCAGAATGTAATGAAAAAACTTGTAGTTTTCATACTCGAATATTTTTCCTGTAAGAACACAGTTTTTTGTTGTTCTGGTAATTTATAAATCTTACTAGAACAACGTACACTGATAGGTACATACCTAACATGGTGTCATACTTAACTGTTATACTGGTAATTCAGTAAGGATAGTACTTTAGTTCTATACCTACTATACTGAGCGTTCCAAATGTTTTTTTTTGTAAATTTCCTAGTCTCAGATGAAAAGTTGTTCAAAACGACCTCCTGCCTCCTTTTTCGGCTTTAATACCACTTCTGCAACACCATTTGTATAAATATACTGATTCATACCAAAAAAATACTTCTGCCTGACTTTTTTGACTGTGTTGTAGGAGTAATATACATTGAATAAACACTTTTTGATCTGTATGTATGAGTAAGCAAGAGGGTTCAGTATAAACCTGTTTTTCTGAAGCTAACCACATGGAAATGTGCCGAGCGGCAAGATGCAATATTTGCTTGCTGTTCAATCTGTGACAGCAATATCATTTCAGTATAAATGTGTTACTACTACTGTATTTCTAGTATTCCCCCTCACATTTGCCTTTTTTACCCTTGACGAAAAAAGAGAAGTTTTAAGTTTGACGTATCTGTGTGTTTTATTGGTTTAAATTCTATATATATCACTGAAGTTCATTCATCATCGTCATCATCACGACCCATCACGTCCCCACTGCTGGGGCATGGGTCTTCTTCCAATGAAGGAGTTTCATTGTATGCGTGAAAATATATTTATTAATTACCTTTCTTAAAAATAAATTTGTAGGTATTGATACTTTTATTTAATCGTGGATTTAAATTCTATAGATATTGCTGAAGTTCATTACAAGCGTGAAAATATAATTATGAATTACCTAACTTACAAGTGAATTTAATTCATTTACCGCAAACACTACACCGGAACTGTTTTATTAATTAAATATTAACATGGCTACCTCATAAAATCCGGTTGTAGTTCCACTAATTAGCCTATATGATAAATTAATTAGTACAGCAACACAGTAGATAGTGTGACATTTTGTTCCTAGAATCAAATAACTATGTGGCGACATTCATTTGTTATGCTGCAGAAAACAATACTAATTAATTACAAATAGGCATCTACATAGCAATTAGTTTATAAATTTGTTTAAAGAAAATTGGTTTTCTAATCTAATGTCCAGCCAAGCTTGTTTGTTGTTTTTCTCCACAAGTACTATATTTATATAGATTCGAGGAGTTAACAAAAAGTGGGAACATTTATATTTTTTTATAAACAGCACTCAACTCTACCCCAAGCCTATACAGGGTGAAAAACACAAATTACTGCAGTTAGGAAAGTGGCTTCCCCTGTACACAGGGTGTAAAGATAACATTTCCGCCGTAACCACAATATTCCGCCTCGATAATGGCACAGGGCACCCTGTTTGTTTAGATAGCTCGTGTTTACTCTGCAAGATGGAAAGATATACGTCGGTACATTATGATTTTACCAAACTTTGTAAACTTGGGTTTTAGTTAGGTAGTAGAGCAGGAGGGTTATTCTCGCTTGATAAATGGGATAAAGTCGTGGTTGGCGCAGCAGTGTTCGTAGATAAATGTTTTGTAGTATAGAGCGATAAGGCAAGGAAGAAGAAGAAGAAGCGACCTCCCAGCACGTCGAACAGAGGTAGCCAACGATGTTTGATGAATAGATTGATCTACGATTCACTACGGATTTTCACGGGCTTTATAATTCCTTTAGGAAGTGCTTTGATTCTTGGCTGATTTACTGTCTCAGGTCATGTGCAGAGAAACCAGACCCCCCTCTCATTTTAACAATTTTTCTAAGAGGGGTCAGGTTTCTCTGCCCTTTACGTAGGTACTTATATGACAGAGGAATATGTAAAATATTATATTCTTGAAGTATATGAAAGAGCGTAAACATTATTAATCTAATCTTTTTTGTCCCTCAGAAATCTCATATAATAACAACCTTCAAAGACGGACCAGTATCATTATTTTAAGTGGCAATCTTTAATTAATTGGATGGAATAAGAAAGCAAAAAGGTGTATATTTTTGTCCTGACAGTAGGACACATTGTGTGAACAAAAAATTCATATTTACCTCACATGTTATAATTTTTCATAACTTACTTAAAATAATAACATAATTACCTAACTACGCAGGTATTTCAGTAATAACTAGTTCCAGGTACATGTTTGAAATTGTTAGAGAGTGTGGAGTGAACAAAAATATGCTTTTCCTAGCCGCTAGACCCACCGCATGGAAGTATTCTGCGCACGGAATATTTTAAACTGCAAACTATCCAGCTACTCGTACATATTCTACCGGCGGAAATGTCAATAAATAACAGACCGTCATCGCAGGTCTAGGAACATGGAAAACAAATTAAAGACTATGTGAGATATTTAAATAATGGTTTAACGTGCGGACAGATCTGTGAAGTTGGTTAAGTTCATGTTTGGAACCAAAATAAGCATATGAAATGGATTATGTTCCTAAAGTACCTAAATAAGGCCGAGAACTACATTATAAGTTACGACACCACAGCTCAGATATTTAGACTGTTAAAATTACTAATTTATCCTGTACCTATAGGTATATCATGTATGTCCTTGTCTGTGGTGTTATACAGGGTGCTGGCACGGGGCGCAGTTTGTTAGTTGTGCTTGGACCTGGAGCGATGCCAGATTGTTTGACGAAACACCAAGATTCAGAGTGCTGTTTAGTGATCGGTGCCTCTATTACAACGTGATAGAGTCGTGATTACCACAGCAGTTCAGGAGGGAGTCGTGGGAGGCAAATAGTTTATTCCATCAAGGTTAATATATTATGTACCATATACCAGTGGTTTCAATCCTTAAGTCGGCAGGTCATCAGCACCAGTGAAATGAAATATTGTATTCGTCGTTATGAAAACATTCTAAACGAAAGTCAAGTCAGATTTACTATTTTATTTATGATTTAGTCTTTATTATTTAGTCTAGATAAGTTTATTTATTTAAACTGGAGCACCAGCAGCTTCAACAACTAACATTAATTATATTATAGTATACTAAATATGAAGCATCGCCACTAATTAACAGTGTGGAGGTAATTTCCTACCTCCATCATGTTACATTTCCATTTGATATACGTGAAGAGCAACATCCACTATTCTACAGCCTGATTCTATTTACAATAGAGATTCAATTTCGACGCGAAGGATTGTCGTGCTTACAATTTTTAATATACCTACTCTATTCCTTACTCATGTTATATTTCCATAGACCATTATTATTATGTGCTGTTTATCCACTGCTATAGTCCACAGATATTTACTACTTTGTACTTAGTATTCATTTATTATAATGATTCGCAGCAAACATACTTACAACTGAACTGTGTATACCTAGATAGAACAGAAATGCATGCGTAATCAAACCCGGAATAATGTTTCCGGTCTGATAACCGAGTGAAATCAGACAGGGTTCTAACGGCTAAGCCTGTAATCGGAACCTGCCTTAAACCAACCACTTTGAATAGCAAATTTGAGTGTTCAACTGCAGATGGATCTAGCCGACGCTATGCTATAGCCACAGTTGATCTCATAGAAAGGAAACGTTTACTCGAGTCAAATTGAATTTTATTCAACGTAAACTTGTTACTTTTGCCTGCTTACGGTATTTTTATAGTGCTTTAAAAGTATTCCTAGACGAAACAAAAGGAACGCAGGAAAACGTAGACAAATGTAACAAAACAAATAAAATCGGTTCTCTATTTTTCCAAAGTGAAATTTTTCCACCACTTTACAGAGGGTGCATAATTTTCTCCCTCAAAATTATAATGGGGTATGGATTTCCGAAAGAAACGTTGTTTTTGTTTCAATATTTCTCGAATAACTTTTATGTAAATGTGCAATTCTGCTTCAAAAGCCTTTTTGATCCCTTTCTGCTCAGAGTTTAGAAGAATACGAAAAGGTAAAGTTCGTTACTTGTATTACCCGACTGCAACATTGGGTGGTTTATTTTTGCTTGTGTATAAAGTGAGCGTAAAAAAATATGTTATTAATGTTAGATTATAGAAAAATATGTAATATCTTTCCATAAAATCGAAAATTAGGGTTCCTTTATCACACACTCCTACACTTTTTAGCATCACCCACCCCGTCGCCCTCAAGTGATTATTCCCCCGACCGTACATCATAGATTTTGGGCCAGTCTGGGCCAGATAGTCCATTAGGGCAGGAATCTCACCGAATATCATGTTAAATTACCAGCTGACCGGGACAGGCTGGCGCGGGGCCAGGGAAGTGTTCCCGGGATGTGTGTGTGTGTTCTCACATGTGTTACATGCAGACTTGAAGTAGAGTCAAGCCAAACTTAGGGTTAGGAACGTGAAATATAAGTGGAATCCTTCATCAAGGTGCATTAAGACGCTCATCTCTCATCGCACAATCAAATTTCATTTTTTTGCACAGGCTATTCAAGAAATTACATGGTTAATTTATTGGTTTTAAATGACTTGCCTAAGTAAATTTAAACAGGTAGGTAGTTAAATGCTCAATATTCAAGTTTCAATCATGTAAACTTTTGATTTCATGAATTAAACACTGAACTGAATATATTGAAAACTTTGTATGAAAAAAACTAAATTAACCACTTCACAAAGGCTCTCACAAATATTTATCGCTTTGACAAAAACGACCGGGTGGGAGCTATCAGGCAATGGGTACGTACATTTACGGAATCTCATATAAACCCTGCGAATGAAAAAAATATGGAAAAAAACCACAGGATGGAGTTGTTAAAAAACAAGATAACAACTTTGTTTTCCGTAAGTCACAGTGATGTCCCCGCGCCATGTCGCCAGCTCCGGCGGTAGTCTCGTCCGGAAGCGCGCTCGATTAGTCAGCACTTCCCGTGCCGACTGTACGACGCACGATGTACGTCGCTCAGAGTTAACTGAGCGAGACAACTGCATGGAGAGTGCGAGTTTTTGCATCGTTCTAAGGGCCAGGCCACAACACTGCGTTGCGACGTCGCATCGCAAAAATCTGCGACACTAAATTAAGCATTTGTACGGGAAAACTTCCAAAACAGTCGCAGAATTTTGCGATGCGACGTCGCAGTGTTGTGGCCTGGCCCTAAAGTCTAGCACAGGGCACAAGACATGACGCACGTCATGACATGAAAAATTATTTCCGTCGCTCTCGAGGCCGTGCGACGTGAGTGTGACGCAAAACTTTTGTCACATCTTGGCGCGCGCGTCTTGCGCCCCGTGCTAGGCCTTCTGGTAGAGGCGACTAAACGTAAATTTGTATGAAGCGGATCACGCGATGCACTAGGTGCGTACGATACTTGTGTTGATTTTCCCTACTCGATCGGTTAAGTAAAACCTGCACTAGGCACTCTGTAGATCACGTCGTGCTAACTGAGCGAGGCGGTGATAGATCGCGACTAGTTCTCGACTAGGGGGAGTGAGATTTCCTTTCTGCTACAATGCTACAAACGTTAGTTAGAAGGTTAAATTCAATATATTGGTACATGCCTATCAATATGGTACCTAATAACTAAATTAAAAAAAAAAAGAGTTTATGGTAGTAAGATAATAATACCAAGATGCACATAAATACATCCATTTCAGCTGATTTAAGCGTAGACTTTGATTGAATAAATTTACGTTGATATAAAAATACCTACCAGGTTTACTAATTAGATTAACCAAAACAAAAAAAAACGGTCTCTATACTTACAATCAAAGAGAGTAAAGTTTACAAGATTCGCAGCGTACCTGAAACAAATTCAACATACTAATTAGACCACGAAATTAAATTAGTTCTCATAAGTGATAATAAAAAATAATTAAAACAATCAATAGTAAAAACAGGTGTTAAATATTAATTAAAAAGGCACTTCAAAAAACATTAACACAAATTAAAGTGATATAATATAAAAAGTCGCATTAAAACTGTACCATCATTCAGTTGCAAACTGTGAATCAATACACTTGCAAAGGTAAAAATCTCATTAAACTTATAACCAACTTATACATTTTATTTTATTTTTATAAGACTAATAAATAGTGCAGGGAAATAAACTCGCTCTTATTTATAAATGGAAGAGCATTAGTAGCAGTCTAAGTAGTCCATTAGTCTTTCATTATCTTTCCGCCTGTGTGGCAGATAAAACCATTCAAACTATAATCAATCGAGACTTGTCCTTGTTTATTCTTAAGGCTTTTACTAATAACAACAGACTTAAGGCATACCCATCTAATACGTATGTTCTTATAGAAATAAAGCAATTATTATAAATATCGTGTTTTCCGATCATTCTGAAGGGGTGTGAAGCGCCAGGATAGTAAGGTATCTAGCAATCTGGAGCTTTATCAAAATAAATTATTCCAGTAGTCTGCACCAGCTCATGAGAACCACTTAAATTTTTTCAAAGTTGATTAAATATTTATTTTGACAGTCATTGCAGTGGAAGATACAAAGGCGTTTCAATAAGAAAGACGTTAAATCATGTAGATGGCTACAACTCTCTCTCTCAGCTCAAAATTAAGTCCCCAAAACTAACAAAACCCATTTCTACTTCCAGATGAAGCTGACAATTTTCTTCGTGCTAGCTGTCTGCGCATGCGCGTCGCTGGCGGCGCCGCAGCTGCAGTGGGACCCGAGCGGCCAGTACCGCGTGCTGGCGCGCGCGCCGCTCGCCTACCTGCCGCCACTCGCCTACCCACCGCTCGCCTACCCCGCCGTCGCCTACCCCGCCGTCGCCTTGCAGAGGGCGAGGGCGCCCTTCTTCTACGACTACAAGCAGCTGTAAATTGCGAAGGTTGCCGGTGGATTCTTGATGATGAAATATAATGGCTTTTGATTGAGAAATTTTTGTTGTTGTTGTTGTAACGAAGGTTTATTTACACTAGGAGGCGCTACTTATTTCTTGACTAAAAAACATCACACCGAATGCCAGCAAGGTGTGAGTACATACGTATGTACCTACACTTTGCTGACTAAAAATCATCAGACCGAACATGAGTTAATTAAGTAATTTATAGTTAAAACTACACATCTAGAGACCCAGACATCTCATACGATGACATAATATGGAGACTGAAGACCCACGGCAGTTTTTAGACAAAGTTAAGTTTGTAGCCGCCAAAAAACTGAAAGTTGTGAAATTTTAGTTCTCTGGGTTTCAGGAAGCTGTATTTTTCTAAAAGTTTTTTTAGGTAAAAACCCCGTTACTTAAGCTAGCTTTATTTATATTCTGTTATAAATTTTATAGTAGTCTACTTTGTTAGCACCTTGGAGGGTAAAATATATCTGTGGTAGACGTCATATCGTTTCGTGATTATCGTGTTCTAGAGTTATCGATAAACTATGCTGTGACTTGGTGTGCTTTCACTGCACAAGAAAAACGGAAATAATGTTGGGAAGCTCCAGAAGTATATTTTATTCAATACTATCTTTACCATATCTAAAAAGAAGTAGCGCAAGAGTTAGAACTTTAATAAGTAACATAATTATTATGTACCTAGAAATTAAGGTACTTTGGACATACACTACTACTAGCAGATAGTAGCTACGAACTAGATAACTGCTCTGCATGATCTGTCCTAACCTAAATTTCCTTTTTTGACTTTCTCTTCAATTAATGACACACGACATGAAATAATATTGTATGTAAAACATACACGAAACGACTTGTCGAGATTGGGATTTATTTTTTGAGCGACCCTTATGTAAGTTCTGTTTCTTCTTGTTGTGTCAACTACAACCAAAAAGAGTCACTAAATAATCCGTTTCCAAAAATAGGCAACTGATACTACACCATCTCATTAGAGACTCACTCACAGACAATGAAAAGGTTCCACTAAGAAAATCAACAAAGTAGTCCTAAACGGAAAAGACTAGCGCAACATTGAAGTACATTGAATAGAGCATCAGGATATTACGAACTAAAACCGGTAATATTCTATTAAATTTTTTAATGAAATGTTTGAAAAAATTGGTGATGTTTGGTGTCGGCATTTTGTGAGTTTACTTATTCATTTTTTTAAAGTTCCATTCAGAAAATCACCAAATTACTCCTAAACGGAAAAAACTAACTTAATGACGCCTTTTGCAATATTTAACTATTTCTACTTTGAACTATTTCTTTGCCCGTGAGTGTATGTTCCTTGTACTACCCTGTCACAAGAGGCTTGAAGGTCCCTTGTTCATCTGAATGAAAAGGAAAAATGAGGTTAATCTATTCAATTTTTTGACCTCCTCACAAGCAATAATTCGTGTTTTGTTCATCCGAGAATATCGGATTCGAAGCTATTTAGATAAAGGGCTTTTTGATAGACATAAAGAGTCGAAACTCGTGTGTTTCGAAGTCAATTTTAAACTTGCTGTAAATTTACAATACGGTCAATCTTGATGGGCTTAGGAAGTTTAATTTCTTATTTTTGTTACGGTATTTCTTATTGGTACGTCTTACGTAAGATTTCTCTAAGAGGGAGGCTCTCAGACAGCGGCACTAATAGATTGAGGAGGGATATTTTTAGTCACCAAAGTATAGATACGTACACACACGAAATGTTTTTTAACCAAGAAATAAGTAATGCTTCCTAGTGTAAAGAAACCTTCGTTACAGTAACAACTACAAAAATTTATCAATCAAAAGCCATTTAATTCATCATCAAAAATTCATCGCCAGTATTGCCAGCCGCTATTTACAGCTGCTTGTAATCATAGAAGAAGGGCGCCCTCGCCCGCTGCAAGCCGACGGCGGGGTAGGTGGGGTAGGCGACGGCGGGGTAGGCGAGCGGGGGGTAGGCGAGCGGCGGCAGGTAGGCGAGCGGCGCGCGCGCCAGCACGCGGTACTGGCCGCTCGGGTCCCACTGCAGCTGCGGCGCCGCCAGCGACGCGCATGCGCATACAGCTAGGACGAAGAAAATTGACAGCTTCATCTGGAAGTAGAACTAGGCTTTACTCTAAAAGGAAAGAACAACAGTTTTCATGCAATTGGTACGTTTAATGCAACGAGGTGGAGTCGTGGTGATTGAGTTTTGGTTTTTATCTGCGTTCTACTTCTGATGCTGGTGATTATCATCAGGCAATAACCGTCTGCTGGACGTAAGCCTTTATAGGTCAAGCACCGCAACAATACTCTGACCTCAGCCGTCCTCATCCAGCTACTCTTCCACATAAAACAGATCATAACAAATAAGATGCTTCTCTGTGAAATAATTTGAAAACACCTTGAAGTCGATTAAATTCATGAAAGAATAACATTGGAAATTTATTTTATTTTATTATATTGGTACACAAACAGTTATAAGAATACAGAGTTCCAAACATATACAATATGAAGTTACATTTCCTTCCTATAACCGACGAGAGTGCACACTTCAGTTTAATGATTAAATTTTGATAATATTAGTTAACAGCTAGTTATCACTACAGTATAACATGCAGGTACGATAATTTAATAAAAAATATATGAAAATTAATATAGCAAGCTGTAAATAATTAGTTTTTAGATATTGACAGTTTGGCAAGTGCCCTTTTGAAGGTGGAAAGTGGCTGAGTAAAATGCTCTAGAAAACTCGAGCAGCTTTTTTAATTTTTACACAATGTGTATCATCATCATCATAATCAGCCTATAGCAGCAAATTACTATTAGGTTTTAGTTTAAATAAATAAATAATTTAATATAGTTATTTTTATTATATAATCTTATTTGAGAAAGAAGAAGATTAAAAGTATTAAAATAATAGAATAATAGTTTACCTTTGTGTGTTGTTTTGCAGTTTGCAACTGAATGATGGTACAGTTTAAATGTAACTTTTTATATTCTATCACTTTAATTTGAGTTAACGATTTTTTAATGGACTTTTTAATTATTAATACCCAAAACAATTTACTTTGCTAGCCATTTTGATATTTTATTAATACTTGTAGTTACTGCGGTCATTATTGTATAAACCTTGGAAGAGCAAAGTCAATCTTGAATAGACGTTAGGCGCCAATAAAGTTGTATGGAATTTTATTGATGACGTGTTTTATTTCTATAATTGTATATCTGTAATTGTTCTATGCCCGAAAGCGTCGTCGTTAAACAGTAATTGACTGAATTGTCGTTATGCAGGGCTAACTTCATGCTTAGGTGAAATTATGTCAGTAAGAAACTGTGCCAGTTATGTACAAGCGAGATGGATATGTCATGTTTGTATACATACATGAAACCAATATTGCAAATCGGTTGGATAAGTCGGTAAGTTTTGTGCGGGTACCTACTCGGTGCTCTCAATATCCAAAGTCCTGTCCAAGTTCCGGCCAGGCTTCATCACTCCAACTTATGAACACAAAGTACTTAGTTACATAATGTACTCTACCTACTTATCTCAGTTCTTGGTCTAAGATCGGACGAAATGTGTGGGTTTTTTTTTCAAGTTTTTATGTTTTCCTGTAATATTATAGGCAACTACCTATATTTGTTATCATTACCTATTGTACTTACTTACAACAACATCTTGTTTTGTGATGATAATTACATAGTTCTAATAAGCCTTTAAAACCCACTTTAATTTGGAATACTTAATATTTTTATGATTGATTTCACTTCTGTGGTCAAATACCAGTCCACTTCATCTTGTGGTTTTTGAGAGTTGGACCAAATGTGGCTTCAATTTATTAGTAGCCATGTACAAAACATTTTAGAGGGCCTTAATATTCCGAGAAAATGTGTTACGAATCTTCGTTTTTATTAAGCAAGCCCTTCCTGCACCTGCTACGACACTGCGTAGCAACGTAGCAAGTACTACGCGAGGCGTAGCGACCGTAGCGACTGAAACTGGAGTTCATGAGACGTCAAGTGAGCAAAAATTGCCCCTAATTAACCTGCTTATCTTGTTGTAAATGTAAAATACCAGTAAGTCTATCAATAATATCTGACTAGTCATAAAATCCCGATTGAATTATTTTCTTTTACTTAACTGGTTTTGAGGGATGTCGTAGCAAGGGGGTCACTCTACATATTATTATATAAGTTTTGGAGCGTTGCTGCGCGAGCCACGGCTCTATCTCGTGATATTAAAAGTACCGATTGTTTGAAAGCTTTCGTTCGTTAGTATTTCGTGAGTATAGATCCTCCTGGGACAAAAGTGTAGGGGGTGAACTAGTAGTAGCGCCTCAAACCGTCTCCACTGATTGGCCTATTCAGTGTAACGTGCCTCGGAGTGTCAGTTGCAAATCCTCAATTATTAATTTCAACCGACAGACTCAGGTGCAGTTGACTGGCGAAACTTAGCAGAGAGGGGGTAGGATACGACCGAATGGCGTAGTGGTTAGTGACCCTGACTACTGAGCCGAAGGTCCCGGGTTCGATTCCCGGCTGGGGCAAATATTTGTTTAAAGACAGATATTTGTACTCGGGTCTTGGGTGTTGATATTTATATTTAGTATCTATCTATCTATGTATTTGTATAGATATATCAGCTGTCCGACACCCATAACACAGGTTCTGCCTAGCTTGGGGTCGGATGGCCGTGTGTGAGATGTCCCCACATATTTATATTTATTTATATATTCATCAAAGAGGCAGTAGAGGTGCATAATGGCGCTATGGTCTTATTGTCTACAGCTAAGCACATGCTAAATTGACAGCAAGCATTTCATTCTTTGTTTTGTATTGTATTATCCTATCCTTTTTTTTGTTGTTGTTTTGTATAATATATTTTTTTCGTTGCTGTTGTCAGTGTGTCAAATACTTTATCTTTAATTAAAAGAAAACAATTGTCCTATATTCAAAATATTTATGACGAATCTAAGTAAAGGAAAGACAACATTGTTTTCCCGCTCTAGTATTTTTCTTCTAAACAACCGGAGTTGTTGACTTGTTTTAAACAATTTCAGTCAAACAAAATTAATTTCCGCCCAATACTTCACATTTATTTCGACATGGAACTCCGAGCAACCCTTAAAGTACAGTCGCGTTCACAACTTGTTATTACACATCGCCACAGCGGGTGCAATGACCCCGGACTTGCACTTATCAATTATTTAGTAACCTCAGTCGCCCACCCCCCCGCACCCCGCACCCCCGCCCCCGCGTCGCGTGTCGGCCGTCATTCATCACCGGACACTGACGTTACAAATTACGATGTCCATTTTTCTGCCTCTCCTGTAGTTTGACGACCAATTAGTGGATTTATATTTTTTGTGCAACACTGGTTTGGATTAGAGATTGTGTTTTCAATTTCAGATTTTTATATAGTTACGAGCTGCATTCATTTGCATAGTATAGTTTGCGTAGTTTCATTTGTATAAGCCAATATAACTTAAATCTTAATGACATTTATTACTAAATGATACAAAAAGACAATAATTATTGCGGTAACGTAATGAATAACACATCAGGACAGTATTAAATAACATAAAATTATCAATTAATAACCAATTAAAACATTATAGCGTTCGCAGAAATAGGTCATCAATTCGTAATAACATTAACGAACTAGAATCGCAATTCCTGGAACTGTTTAATTCAAATTACGACAACTAACTCTGACAACGTTCCAAAATCGCCCGCTTAGGTACACCGACAAACTTCCTCTTTTCGAGCTCCAAATCCAATTCCGTGTCCGATTTGAACACGGCAAAGTGATAATAAAAAACCGGTGTCATTTACCGGTTCCGGTATTCCGGTGCCCTCTGGGCACTAATGCAATTTTGCACTCGATTGTACGCGGGGAGAGTCCTTCCTTTATCAACGGCGCGGGTCGACGAACTTGGCGTGTGCGGAAACACTTTTGTTTTCACCTGTCTCCGCCATTTCGTGCCACATGAATAACATGAAGCAACATAATTAGATAAATTATAGATAGAGAAAGCCTTTCTGACCTTTCCGTTGGGAAAACTGCACGAAATTGCCTGAAATTTATTTACTTTTCAGTCGACTCTATTGCATTAGACAACAACCAACACCTAAAGTTGGTTAAGCTGTTAGCTATTTGGTACTTTAGAAGATTTATGTAGACAAGTTTGTGAATAATTTATTTAAAGTTTATGCTGAGGGATGGACTATCAATTTAGTTTATGGAGATTTGAACACGAAGCTATTTCAACTGAGCAGCCATTTTGATGATAGTGCAATGGTTTTATGAAATTGGTATGTAAGCACAACCTTTAGTCTGTTTTACTAGTTAAAAGGTAATTGTTTGTTTCTTAATAAGGCAGGATTTCAAGAGACACCATACCTGACAAATATCAATTGTTTTATAGTAAAATGACTAAGTACCGTACCTATATTTTTTAACGTACCTACCGTGTACCTACCACTATTGCACATTTGCACAACCATTAGTGATCTGTCAAGAGTTACATCAATCATTATCTTTGTCAAAGTTCTTTGAACAGCAAAACCAGAATGTTTCCATTCTAAAAACCATATAACTTGAAGCAGAAAGCTTTGAAACCTGAATAGTTTTCAACAAAACTAATCCAATGCTAACAAGGTAATGTAAAGGTAAAATATTGGCTTCATTATAAGTTTGAATGGCCCTCGCAACGACCACCCGTCTGCTCCAATATCGAACCAGTTTGTGTACAATCATAATAATAATTTCAAAGATTTAATTGCATTTTGGTCCACCTAATGAAGACCTAATGACAGTCATGTGATTTGTTTAAGGTTTTTTTACGCTGCACGAAATATCTAACTAGATTTGATTTTCAATGTTTTTTCATTACAAAGTACAATACTGTCTACCGTTACCGCTGACCAACTTCAAAATGACCACAACCTGTAACTTATCCTATGGTCTATGTGCTGCTGGTGACAATATTGAAATAATTTAAGAGTACTTATTATTTGCATGGTGCCAACAAAGTTACCACCATCAAAAGCTCTGCTTAATCTGCACAAAGTACTGTGTTCGATTCCAGCTAAGAGCTTGTCAATACTGTCTCCGCAACACACATACACATATACATATACATTGCACATTGTAACTAACATACAATCAACGTACACCCACCCTGCACCCAAGAACCACGGCCTAGGGGTCTACTCCTGCTTCGCGAAATAGATGGATAGATAGATGAATTTATTGTTTATTTACGGAACACAATACATACACAGAATGATTACACTAGGTAATGCTAAACTCACGACTTTATAATATAGCAGACAGACAGAAAGAAGTTAATATATTGAAAGCAACATAATGAATGCAATTTTTCAGACAGCTGTTGCGCTAACCACGGCTCTATGTCCCCTAAACTTAGTGTTTCGTCAAGCAAGAGTAGTCCCCCGGTGTAAGTTAGTTGTAGGTAAAGGAGGTTAATTGCAAGTGAGGTGGTTCTCTGAAACTGTCGATCGGGCGGAGGGCTGAATTATTTGCTGCAATAGAGAAACTAAGATTTAGGCACAGCATCCAATTAAGTATGTAAGATACATAATAATATGTGTAATTACTGTTGCACATTCATTGTAATCACGTCGTGTACGGTACTTAAAAGGGCATCGCTAAAAGAAATAGTGAACAAATAAAATAAAGTTACGTGTATTCAAAGCTTTTTCAGAAGCTTTAATACAACAAGAAACTTCTCTAAAAACAAATAAATCACATTGGAAAAATCTCTCCTAAGTAATGCAATTCCTCGTGCCATAGAAAACTTCGCAAGTAGCTGCAACTCCTAACTAAAAGCGGCTCTGTTTGCACAAAGTAACACTAGATGGCGCTGCGCGTTGTAATAACACAATTACTTCGACGCTCCGCAGAGTAATGAGATAGGTGCCGCCAAGTTGGGATAATGGAAAGTCAATTATGTTATATTTTCATGTATTTACTTTGCCTAGCTTATGAATTTTTAATTTAGAGTGTGCGAAGTGCCAAAATTTCTACGTGCACTAAGTATTTTAAGCGTAATTTAAGATCAACACCTTCCATGCTAGCTTGCCGATGTCCATCTTTGCGGCCAACAGTTTAACCTACGTACCGTATGGTATGAGCTGATTCTTATCAAAATCAAGCCTTTGGAGTACGTCAGCTGTAGTAATATCTCCTTTTGATTGAAATGTTTTTCCTCACATCATGCAGTATGTAAAGTGAAAAGCGTGCTTCTTTGGTAGTTTACACAATAGAAGAGTTCGCTCATCACATTAACTTTGATGTTTCAGACTTGCGAATGCGGATAGCCTGCCTCATTTCATTTGCATAGGCTGTGTCTACTAGTACACACATTAGGTTTATAAGTTTTTAATTTAAAAAAGAGGAGTAAAATGTAATACAATCTGCAAAGCTATAGGTACCATGAACGACCGTAGATAGCACTATAAATCTTACATTTTAAAACGCATTTGCTCTACAGTCGCAGAGCCGAGAGGTCCGCCATTACATCAGTCATCCGACAAAGACCTTTGGATAAGTTGAAACGATTGGAATCTCTTCAGAGGATCTCTCTACGTCCCTACTTCAGACTAAGAGATCATTTTACACACAGCACTTTGATGTTAACCTACTCGAGCCATCATTCTGAGGAATATTATATTATGTATTATTCAGTGTTGCTGCCTCATGCATCAATTTACACTATGTTCATTGAGAAGATGATAATAAAGTATGTAGGATATTACTATAAGCAGATACGACTAAAACACTGGTAGTTCTAAGAAAAGTTGTAATATTTTGTACATTGCTTGAATTATTTAAATTTCATTACCTGTAAACTTTCCGTGTAACCTATATACTATCATTTTAAGTAATTTTAATTATTTATGTTAGTTATTAATCTATCATGTAAGCTTAATGAACGTGCAGGTACGCACACATTTCGAAGACATCTGAAAATGTTATGGTCTGTCCTAAATTTCAATTTTCCGTGACAAACACTTTATTGTAAGTATGTGTTGAAGGAAGGCCCAAACGTTGATGAAGACAGTCATTTAAGTAATTTAATACTTTCAGATTATTATTGATGATGCCTCGACTTGATACTAGCTTGTTATACTCAAGGGTCAAAGTGTATAATTACAAAGGCAGCATTATCTCGCTACAGGTACTATGAAACAGATATTACCAAGGTGCCAGGAAGCTATCGGATACGAAGTGATTAATATTAGCACAGGAATTTCATTAATATTGAACTAGATGAACCAGACCCACTAGATGAACGACGACCGAATGGCGTAGTGGTTAGTGACCCTGACTACTGAGCCGATGGTCCCGGGTTCGATTCCCGGCTGGGGCAGATATTTGTTTAAACGCAGATATTTGTTCTCGGGTCTTGGATGTGCCCGTAAAATGGCAATAGGCCCGCCCCCTATTACATTGGGACTAACATAACACTCTGGCGAAAAGTGGGTGCAGCAATGCACCTCTGCCTACCCCGCAAGGGAGTACATTAGTACAAGGCGTGAGTGTGTGTGTGTGTGTTTAGATGAACCAGCTACGCGGAAATTTGGTCTTTGTGACGCTAATGGTTTGGTTACACAATGTTAATAGAGGTTCTATTAAATAGGTCTGTATTTATTTTCGGAGAATTTCTATTTCATGAATTAATTATGTTTCGTTCTGGTGCTTGCTACTGCCGAAATTCTATGTAACTCAAAGGCCAACATGAAATAGTCAAAGGCTATAATATATAGCTATAAAAGGTACATTAATATGAAAGCATAACCCTGGAATGATAATAGAATATAACATTATTGTAGTATTCTTTTTGGAAAATGCATTATTTAGCCATGAGAATGCTACTATTTAAGTTGGTTTTTGTACTTGTTTGTTGTTGTCATTGTGTGCAATAAATAATTTATAATAATAAAATAGCCTAGAAATATTGAACATTCCACTCCACACAATCCACCTTCTACAAAAGGCCACAATCCTGAACACCTGCCGCATCACAAGGAAATTGACCTCATCATCCTGCATCACCAATTCGGTTACGTTTGGCTATTAAGGCCCGCGTGATCTGGATATAAAACATACCCCTCAAACTCAACAGAGGGAGAACAACACACTACAAAAATAATAATAATATTAATGCCCTAGTTCTAGCTTCATGTTCGCTTCATGTAAATCGTCCACAAACCGACTGCAGTTTAAATCAGGTCAGAAATAGCCGGAGTCGGTGTCTTCAGACGCCTTCACAGACCATTACTTTATCTGCACACGATTCTCATTCTTCAGCCGTAGGCCGACCGACGTTTATTGTGTGGCGGTAAAAAACCGAACTTGCATTATATAAAAGAACTTACATACTTACAAATTTTATCATAATTAATTGCTTGAATTGGTTTCTAAAGTTTTACTCGAAACGTACTACTGTAATTATTTTGATTACAGCCATTTAGTACCGACAAAATGATACAGACCTGCTTCATCGTAAGTAGGTACCTGTTTTTTCGTTACCCTTAAAATTTAATTATGCCTATAATAATGTCAAATTCTATATCAATACTTTTACCAATGCCACAAGCATGCCCCAAGTAATTGCCACGAGGGGGATTTCTAAAAGTCAATTGCCACGCGGCCTACTATTCTATGTGTTCTGCCTAAAAGTAGACTTCAGTAAATTATCAATAGACGAGCCAGCACACTAGCGCCCCCGCCCTGCTCGGTCATCACTCGAGCTGTACCCAGC
The DNA here is from genome assembly GCF_932276165.1 of Plutella xylostella. Classification (NCBI taxonomy): domain Eukaryota; kingdom Metazoa; phylum Arthropoda; class Insecta; order Lepidoptera; family Plutellidae; genus Plutella; species Plutella xylostella. The sequence continues at coordinate 11,222,765 of NC_064003.1, read as the reverse complement.
TACTGGCTGGGAGTATAGAGCTGGGAGTCAGCTGTGATTCAGCAGATAAAGCGCTAATCGGGCGCTGTCGTCGACTGCGCGGGAAATGGAACAGATTGAAGATTACATCTGTCAAAGAACCGATAACCGATGGGGTAAATGGCTTGTCGATGGAGACCTCGACTAGAGAAGAGCAGTGCCTCCTGGGAGGTAGGTGAGTAAATTTCAAAGACTGAATGTAAAACCTTCATATCTATCATCCTTCATCCCATAGTATAACGGCCATTTTGATAACGAATCATCTAACGAAAAATATGAGATGAAAATTCAACAAATCTGTATCCATCTAAAGCTAATCGGATCACGAAGGAGTGGCCTAGTTCTCAGAACAATTAACTATGAAAATCCTTTGAATTCATAACTCAGAGATTACTCCGAACCCAGCTCCAGACTAAACCTAAACCTTAGTTTGTGACGAACCATTTGTATTCACAACGGGATCTGTGTCTTGTTGGTAACTTAGTTTATTTCCAATTTCGCTGCGATTTAGCTGCAGACTTACTCCCGACTCTGTACAAATTGACCTAAATTGAAGATATAGATAGGCGCCGACAAATAGCAGTAAACACGACGTGGACTTTTACTAGAAGAAAGATCCTGGATGGCAAATTGTGACCATATTGATTTATAAACCAGTAATAACCTATGCCAGTATTTTTTTAATAATAAGCACTATTTACCAATATTATCTTGAAGTTTAACTGAAAACTACGCAATACGCCTAACGAACCAAACAATAGTAAGCTCAAGTCGTAGTACCTAATTCATCTAGAAAAATCCTCAAAAAATATCTATTGAAGAACACGGATGTTGTGTCATAATATCAGATTCAGTTAACCTAATTTCAGTAACGACTTGAGTATTATCTAGTTTTACAAAACAACAAAATTACATAATTATTGTAAGGTTGTGCTAAATCTACTTAGTTTTAAGTGTGGCTTAGCCATACCATTTTTTTTGTTTATGATATGAATTTTACCTTCCATTATTTTATTCAACCATGCATATTTCTGGTCTGCTTACCTGGAACAAAAATTATTATTATTATGTTGTGTCGTTACCATCACGGGACCATGGGGTCCCGGGCATTTGGAAGGCGTGCATGGGGCCGAAGCCAACACGTAGAGGCCCGTTGACAACATTAATCTAAATGAAATGTGACACCCACCGACGATATTCCCTGTGAAAACTATAGAAGTAAACCCAAGGAAAACCGCCGGTTAGTGCAGGACTATTGTAGGATATGGAGAAAACTAATACAGGGTTATGGAATGGGGTGCTAAATGGACTGGGTATCTGGGACTATGGGAGGACTATGGCCCCTGCCTGGACCTATATGTTTCACATATAGATAAAAAGGCAGGGGGTGACTCGCACACACATTAAATGGGCCCCCCAAAACAGTCGCTAGCACATTACAGTGACGTAGCAACAAGGGTGCAACATGGCATGAGGTGCTGAGGATGGAGAGGTATACCAAGGCTCTCAGAGCAATCGCGGATGCCGAAGACCCCTACAAGCACTTACTGGATATACATCCTTCCTCCGAGCATTTCTGCTCTAGCGGTACACTACTCAAACCAGCCAATGAAGGCAAGCAAGAGGTGGGAGATCCTGTTCCTCGTCAGTGTGCACTCTGGACAACCAATAAAGGCAAGCCAGAGATGAGGAACAGGGGTTCTCCCCGGCATCGGGTGGGTGGGGTCGCTAATGCCCAACAGCTCGCCACAAGCTGCCCTGCCGCATTATTATTATTATATTGTGTCTTTACCGTCTCGGGACCATAGGGTCCCGGGCATTTGGAAGGCGTGCATGGGGCCGAAGCCAACATGTAAGGCCCTTTTGACAACATTAATCTATATGAAATGTGACACTAACCGACGATTTTCCCTGTGAAAACTATAGAAGTAAACCCAAGGAAAACTCCCGGTTAGTGTCATTATTATTACTATTATTATTTATTTATTATCAGACAAGAAGTCAATAATAGTAAGTAATACAATGTTCTTACATCTAGTGTTAGTAGGCATATATATACAAGAATATTTTAATTGGTGTGTAACCGCATCCATCTCTGAGTCAATGGAGAGTCCCATCGATCAGCAAAGACACTGAGGATGCTGTTGGTACTGCAGCGGATGCGAGCCATGTTAAATTAGTATTAATTAGGTTAGTATATTATAATCAATTAAGACTTGGCTGTTGCCTACCACATGGGTTTTCAATAAACTTTCATGTATTAAAATACCTATTCTAATGATAAGTATAAAAAATAAAAAGTAGGTACCTACCATGTTAGTAGTCGATTTTAGTAGGTAAATATTACAAAATGTTGATTATTTAATTATCAGGCTTTTAATTGAATGGCGCAGGTTTGTTCTACCCGTGTTACAGTTATTGTCTCTTCATTCAGGCGCTACTCTAAGCAACTATTTGTATAGGAGCGGCGGCGGCGGCGGCGGCGGCGGAGCGTCTACATTTCTTACCACTATTGTTGACTCTCATTGCTAGAATTCTGACGAAACACTTCTAAATTATTTCAAGTGTGGTTATGGTTTGAAAGATAAAATATTTGTATTGCAGGTATTTCTAGGAATAACAATCTTGTTTTGTGTATTTATCGGACTTATGGAACTGTTATTTTACACAAATGCCAACTTTTAATATTTCTCTTGACTTTATATTTTTGATGCCCTCTTAAACAATTAATAAACCTTTATTGTTCATTAAAGTATCAATCAAAGTGAAAAATCTTAAAACTAAAATACAGCAAACAAATGCATTTTGTTAGCTTTATTTAAAGCTAACAAAATGCAGCAGGCAACTGTAACTTTGCTGCAATTCTTAACTTTCCCAAAATATTCCCCTCATAGTTTCCGTCATGAAAAACTTTGCAAAGACGCAAAAAGCTGCGTTTACACCAACAAAGGGACGGCACTTTCAAAAAGACAGCTATCTCGCTCGCACTTGACCGCTTCACTGACAAAAGTGAAGTGTCTTTGCTCGCGTATTAATGAGAAGCATTGAACGCAGCCAGCAGGTACGGTTAGCAACGGGATGAAGCGACAGCACTCAAAATGGGAAGAATAGTTGGGAGTGTTTACTAACGCGTACGTTGACTGAAAATATTTTTTTTTCTTATCTACGTGGATTGGTTTTGGTTGTCTTAACGCTGGTGAAGCTAGGTGTCCTACCGTCCATAAAAAATAAACATTAAATTTCTGTTACGGTAATCACTGGAAAAAAATTACTATTATAGGAAAAAGAAGCTGTCAGCAAAAAGCCCTTCGGAGATTTCAGTCTTGAGCATATTTTAAGTATGCATGTGGAGTTATCATTAACACAAGAGCAAAAAGATCTATATACCTATTGTAAATACTCAAGTACACCTTGCTTGTACCTATTCGTTGCAAAGATCTTACCCTCATTTATTAAGTTTTTATTTTAACTTTCAAATCTGTTAATTATCTTTTACAATCGTCTGCAAAACACTCAGTTCAGGAGGTATGTATATTTTGTTTCTGTGAAACGCTATTTAAAATGATACCTATCGTGTTTTTTATAAAATTTACTTTTAGAGCGATATCTTCATAGTGGTGTATTTGCCAGCATTTCTATGTACTCCGTGTTCACGTATAATATTTTCCTCGCACGAGTTTAAGGGTGGCTTTTATCAAAGTGATAAATGTATTTAACTTTTTATTTAAACACAATTTGAAATAAAATTTCGTAAAACATCTTTTACCACGACTTAAATATGATTAGTAATCTGTTAAACCTAAATGCGGTCAAATGGCTATTTAACTTTACTAAACACATTTATCTACTACGCATGTCATGGCGTCAGTCGCGGCGAACAGCTGACCGACCGGCTGTCAAGAGAACTTTTCCATTTCTAGCATTTTTCCTCAGTGATGTCTAGTTGTTGTCTGTGAGAGATTCAGAGGTCATTGTTCAGAGGTTATCTAATAAATAATGGATTTGTGGGATATTTTGTTTGATGACGATGATGAAGAATTACTTCTCTATATGAATAGACCTCGCTCATTACGCTATATTGCAGAAAGAACTAACTTATTTGAGACAGTACCGGATAAAAAAATTGTTATGAGATTTCGTTTGACAAAACAAACTGTATCGCTATTCTATTCTATTCTATTCTCTGTGGGGGTGTAAGTACCTGCACCTGGCTCTCTCGAGTGGAACCTTTGTGCATATCCCCAAGGTCTAAACTGCCTTCCTAAGCTTGGACCATTTCCCACCACCCTGGTCCACTGCGGGTTGGTGGGTTCACATATTATTATCTAGATGTGCTAGATCTAGATATGCAGGTATCCTCACGATGTTTTCCTTCACCGTAAGAGCGATGATATACATTGTACTTAAGTTAAAAGAACTCATTGGTACATGTCAGCGCCGTGATTCGAAACCCGCTAGCTAAACTGTATCGCTTCTACTACAAGAAATTCAACATCATCTTGAATTTATTTCCACCAGGTAAGTAGCTAAGGTATTGAAATAATAAAGTTATCTGACTACATAATTATCTTATACTTTTATTTATACCTATAATTATTGTTACAGAAATAATGCAGTTACTCCAATGAACCAGTTGTTTTGCACACTCCGATATTATGCAACTGGCAGTCAGTTAATTACTTGCGGAGATGTGATAGGTGTGGAAGAACCAACAGCTTGCAGAATCATTCATAGAGTTACCCATGCAATAGCATTATTGTATAAAATATACATTAAATCTCCTGATACCATTCAGGAACAACGTTTTTTTGCTCTCTATAATGTGCAAGTATGGTTCCAATACATTGCACAATAAATCTTGTTCTTCCCTTGTAAAATTAGGGGCACGAACACGAGAAGAAGTTGCTTGACTATTCATTTTACTTTGAAATCACAACAACAAATAAATACAAACACCACCACGCGGTGAAAGCCGAAATAAGTAGTGTTATTTTCTCTATGTTTGAAATTGATAGATTGACTCCGTTTTACGCTGAGTCGTTTCGAATGTTCAATAAAAAATATGAAGTCTCTCATTAAAAGATGTGGAACTGAACGTAAATAACAAATTGCAGGATGCTAAACGCATTTAACTAAATAGTAATCAAAAGACCATGGTGAATTATGAAGCTAAACATGTTTAGGATAAAATTGTTTAGTGCATTAAACGAAATTAGCTAAATGAATTTATGTAGTATTTAAATAGAAGTTCGTAACAGCCACCCTAAGTGAGTATAAAGCTGGAAGTAGAAAATCCTTGACTTTAACGGAAGACCTTTCCAGCTTTTGAAAAATATGTTTTCTTTGAAATTTTCCAATGCAAGTTTGCGGTGCTTTTAAAACTCGCTCTCGTATCGTCATTTGTTATGTTGACGGTACCAGCTGAAAGCACAGGTGGGATGACGTCACACTGCAATATATTCAGCGTCTCTGAGTGGCCCGCTTTCTTTGCCGACGGTACTTAAGCCTAGCTGTAGCGAAACCGAGCAGTCTTGATATTAATGCCTTTTAAAGTAAATATAAATTTAATTTTGTTTTCGCTTCCAGTTTGTTGTTAACTCTAATTATAAGTTCCAGCTTGTTTGTGAAGTTTGTTCGATAGAGTCGATTTTATTTGTCTCTTCGACAGAGTTGGCTTTATAACTAATTTATATAATAGTTTTCCTGCTCCGTTCAATAAAGTATATATAATATAGCTCTCATTTCTCACGTATAAATATTTAAAACCTTACCGATGAAACCAGGACAAAATCACCCTTATTTCATAAAAGAGCTTAAAATGGACTTACAAAAAGGGTGTCCAATACAGAAATAATCCCACAAATAACCTCCTTTTATTTCGGATAACCAATTTTGTTGGTGTCTTGTCGAGGATATTAAAAAATACCCGCGTCCCACTCGCGTTATTAAATTCAATATGGCGGCGAAAGTCCAAATAACCTAGCTCGGTTCATCGACCCTTTGTACAGAGATGCCTTCCTTAAATGGGTCACAGAGGCACCTTAAAACTATTAGAATCAGAATTATTGTATCTTTCTGTTGTAGTTCTTGTATCGTATTAAATTTATAAAAGTACTAGCTGTTCCCGCGAGCTTCGCATCGCCTTAAAAAGTAGAAGGTAGAAGGAAATCCAGGATAAAAAGTAGCTTATGTTCTTTCTCAGGGTCTAGACCATATACCTATATGTACCAAATTTCATTCAAATCCGTTCAGTAGTTTAAGCGTGAAAGAGTAACAGACAGACATACACAGTTACTTTCGCATTTATAATATTAGTTAGGATATTATTATTATTTATACCGTATGCTCAGTTTACCAGTGCTACCAGCACTTAATAAAATTATTATTTTTCTATTTGTAGTTGTTGAAGTTTCATTTTTTACTTTAAAAATTTAATAATTTAACGCTTTGGCGCTTAAGTGTAATAATTGTATTATTGTATGTTACATTACAAAACATATTCATTATTGATTGTTCCGATACTACAATGTTATTGATTAACAATACTAACTAACCTAAATCTTTCAACCAGTCATTTGAAAAAATCATTACACTAATCTGCCTTAACCGTAAAAAATATGAAATTAGGTATCTACTGTAGCTGAACAACACACACGAATAGACACGATCCTTAATATAGGAATTCCACATCAAATACCCTCTACTAATTTATACAATGATATGACCATTGGCTCGCAAAAAGGCACATTTATATTACCTTCAAAGATAAATATATGTGAATGAACGGGACAAAATGTAAAGGGTTTCCCAAAGGAATATTTTGTTACATTACCTAAGCTTACTCAGTTGAAATTAATGGTACAAAATGTCCATATTATTTGAAAAGGCACATATATTCTAATCAGTTCGTTATTACTATATCACAGACGTTGAAGAGTATCCCAATCTTCTTCAACCACGGACAAAAAATTCATTCTGTATCTTTTTCTTACAATAATTTGGTGAGTAATATTCAAAGCTAGATTAAATTTAAGATTTATTTTTCGAGACGTTTCTTTGCACTGACACTCCATCGTATTATGTTATTGTATTGTACACATTCGTATATTGTTAATCTAAGATCGAAAGAAATAAAAATCGGAATGAAGTGCAAATAGGTAGTGACATTGTAGCAGACAGTCAAGTCAGACTTATCAATAGGTAGGTACCGTTAACCAATAAGTTTTGATGTCTGATTACTGTAGAGTCGGCAAAAACAGTTGGATGAAACAAATATCAGAAATAACAACCGCAGAGCAAATTGGAGCGCAATATGGTGAGATTTCAAAAGCTTGTGTATTTCCAGCTTTTGATGCACGAGTTTTTAATATTTGCCTGCCAATATCCTGTGTGCAATGGATGCATTCGAAAACATTATACTTTATTTATCATTTCAATCTTAATAACGTTATTATGCAAACTTAACTCATAAACAAATTGACATCTTTTTTATACCTTGTACGTATACACACATCTAGAATCTTGAATTTTCCTAACAATTTTTTCCTTCACTGTATTCAATTAATGACTTAAAATCTACCTATAGTGTAGGTACATAATAAGGAACATCGATTTACTTCGTAAAGATTATAGTACATATTTCATTTAAGTTATTGTATTATCGTACTGTTTTGAATGGCCATTCAAATCATGATAGATGATTTGAATGGCTATCATTTACAAAGTATAAACAACCAAATAGTGTTAAGTAGGTACATGATTATGTGTTACATTTCTCGTAAGCAGGAAAATCCTGATTACGTGAGGAAACTTTGTCTTTCAATAATTATCCCAATTATCTCCTTCCTACTCTAATAATGTTGTGGTGAAAGAGAAAAAGAACGCTATAATTAAGTTAATCCGCTCTAGCTTTTTGTAGGTGTTAAAAGGGTCAGTGGCTGAAACAAAACATGCTACACTTTGGATGAGCTAGAGAAACGTTTTGGTAAAAGGTACAAGTAGGCACAAGCCTAAGGTTCTGATGGAATTTAAGCTTCTTTTTCTCTCAACTTCGACTTAATTAAATTTTATACTCCTGGAGTATGTAATTTTTTTTTTAACAAGGCTGCGAAAAACCACATCAGGTTTTTTATGTTTACGAGTATAAAAACACCATCGGCATCGTGTAATCCAATCGTGTAATTGTTTTTTTTGCGCGTATTGGGAACGTAGCCGGTTTGCTAATTATTGTTGTTGTTGTTCTGTGAACTTGGCAGTCGACGCGGCTGTTTCGTGCCAAATATTGCGGATTGGTGTCCTAATGCTGCACACATGCAAATAATTCTATACACGCATTGAGTAATGTATGTAACCTACTTATACATGAAGAGCGAGTCTTATTTGAAGGTTGAATAAATGTAATTTTATGTAGGTACTTATCCAATGATAAATTAGTGACAGACCAAAAATTTTGCATTTTCTTTGTTAGTTATTAGTAGTTAGAACGTTACATACCATACCATACTGTCTGACTATCTCTGGAATATAAAATAAAAGTCACAGCGTCCTCATAATACCTATAAACAGATCTTGTGAAAGCCTTTTTATACCAATGATTTACTGTAGCTTGTGCGGAGGTCGGGTGTCACTGAATTGAATGTGCGTTTATTTCGCATTTGCAAACATATAGGAGACTCATTCCCACCTTCTTACGGGAGGTTACAGGATTTTAAGTAATTCCAAGGAAAAAACGTAACGGTTACAGTTTTTGTCGTACTGGCCACTTTGATCTCAAATATTACCTTTATGGTTAGGAATTCCAAATTCAAATTCATACAGCTATTTACTCATGCATTTGTGTTTCAAACCCCCTAATTCATTTGTTTTTTCTTCTTTAGTTTTTTTCTTTGTGTCACTCTGTTTACAAAATGGAAAACTTGAAATATCGCGTTATTTACGAGTATGAGTTCCACCGTGGCACCAGTGCTGCAGAAACGGCTCGAAGGATTAATGATGTGTATGGTGACGGTGTCGCAAAAGAAAACACAGTGCGTTTTTGGTTCCAACGTTTTCGTTCTGGAAATTTCGACCTGCAGAACAAGCCTCGTGGACGGCCGGAGACCAAAGTTGATAATGAAGAATTGAAGGCTATTGTGGAAGCGGATCCATCGCAAACCACGTCCGAGTTAGCTGCAGGCTCCGGTGTTAGTGATTAAACGATTAGAAAATCCACTTGAAGCAAATTGGGAAGGTGAAAAAGCTTGAAAGGTGGGTACCTCATGAATTGAGTGAAGCAAACCGACAAACGCGCGTCGACTGCTGCGTTACGTTACTCAACCGGCACAATAATGAAGGAATTTTAAATCGAATCATTACCTGTGATGAAAAGTGGATCCTCTACGATAATCGGAAGCGCTCATCGCAATGGCTGAACCCTGGCAAACCAGCCAAATCCTGCCCTAAGAGAAAATTTACTAAAAAAAAGTTGTTTGGTGGACTAGTGCCGGTGTCGTTCACTACAGCTTTCTTAAATCTGGCCAGACGATTATGGCAGATACCTATTGTCAGCAACTGCAAACCATGATGGAAAAGCTAGCTGCTAAACAACCGAGGCTGGTCAATCGCTCTAGGCCACTGCTGCTTCAGGACAACGCTAGACCACACACTGCACAACAGACGGCTACCAAATTAGAGGAGCTTCAATTAGAATGTCTTAGACATCCACCGTACTCTCCGGACCTTGCTCCAACAGATTACCATTTTTTTCGCAATTTGGATAACTACTTGCAAGGAAAAAAATTCAACTCCGATGGGGCAGTCCAAACCGCCTTCAAAGATTTTATTGATTCCCACCCGAATGGTTTTTTTAGTAAGGGGATCAATGAACTACCTATGAGATGGCAAAAGTGCATACATAACAATGGTACATACTTTGATTAATTTAATATATTTCATTTAAAAAAAAAACGACTTTATGTTCCTCCTATAGAAAACGCCAATTTCATATGTAAGGACCTAATATTTAACTTTTCATGTAAAATCTATACTTATCAATTTGTATTCTGTGTCACGTTTAGCATAGATATGGTTCCGTACCGGTCGGTGCGCGAACGTACCCGATGTTTCTTGCTTGTGAAACAATTGACTCTAATCATAGATAGATAAAGATAGGCTAAGGAGTTCGCTCGATTCTGTCCTCGGCCTTCCTCATCAAGTTATCAGTTGTACCTGCTTCGGTAAATAGAACAGCACCACAAACATGACAGCTCTAAAATAATAATAATTATCATCACACCATTGCATCGTCTTTGGTCGTCTTTCATAGAAATTCTCTACAATACTGGTATGTTCCACACGATAAATCAAAACACCGGGAAGGAAATAAACGAAAGCAATATGTAGGTATTCAGTAGTTCCAAAACAAATAACTATGAGAAGGTCTGTAGTATTAGTATTCCACGGGCCTGCATATTGTCCTGTCAGTCGGATAAAGTAATATTTCCGAGGACATCTGGCATCCGATATTCATTGTCACCAGCGCGTTGCGGGGCGGGGGCGACTGCGGGGCGGGGGCGGGGGCGGCGGGGGCTACTGCGGGGCGGGGGCGGGGGCGGCTGCGGGGCGGCGGGGGCGAGTGTAACTGACATGTCATTGAGTTGAGGAAATAGCATCAGTGGACTTCCTATCAATTGTATTCATTTCGGAACACTACATAATTGTTTTTCGTACGGGGAAATATTAATTAAAACTCATCACAGATCGTGGTAGGTACTTACTGCTTATAAAAATGTCTTCCATCCTTTATATCTGCTCCATTGTATAATAGAAATAGACAACTTTTTTGTAAACATAAAGAAATACAAAAAAATCCTACTAAATTTTGATTTTAAAGTCTACTTTCGGAAATACCTACATAAATTATTTCTGCCTTTCATTAAAAGTACCCGATAATACGGTGAAGGTAGGTGGGGAAATTGAATCTGAAAGTCGAGCACATTACACTTGAGGCATGGCTCGTTTGCGGCCGAAACTGTGATAAATGACGACCCGTGCTCGCATTGTTGGACTTTTATGTTAAATCTTTGCCCTTTCCGAAATGGAAATCAAAATGTGTTAAATGGATATTTTATGCTCTACCAGTAGATACAACCCGGACTCGGATGTCATACTATATGAGTACATATAGCTTTAAAAGTTTAAAACGTTTAAAAATAATCCTGAAATAAAATTCTGTGAACGAAGTACATAAATACATACATACACGCTCACGCCTGTCTCCCAGAGGGGTAGGCAGAGATTACGGATTTCCACTGGGCACAATTCTGATACACCTCTTTCGCTTCTTCCACATTCATACACCATGTGAACGAATTCTAGTTAAGAATCTACTTTATTAACTTCAAACGTCATGCAAATTACTGCAAAAAGCATCTAATCCCAGCCCACGGCTACGGCAAGTCGGAAGTTACCTCCAAACACTGCCTTTGTCCGACAGGATATTGTGAAGAGGACATGCAGCAGTTGTCTAAACAAGCGAGGATCGAGGACCACTCGCCGCTCACGACGCTCCTCAATCGTGATTGGACTACATAGCGGGGTCACGTGACTGTGTGCTGGGGGGTCACTTTCTAAATCAACGAACGAATAAGAATTAATGGCACGCTTAATACAACGAGATAGAGTTGTGTTTAGAGCTACTGTTTTGCTTTTCCGAAGCTACGAGAGCTAGAGAGTGACCCCTCTGTTTGCGTATGTCTCAGGCACAGATTGGATTAGTCACGGTGGTTGTAGACAGGTAAATGGATATTTTTAACTAGTGACACTGATTGTTGCACCGAATGTTATCCTCAAAGAGGACTGCTGCTTTTCCCGCGAGCTACGCTTTGGCTTCAAAACTTTTCAAGTGGAAAAAACGCAACTCTATGTCAGCTTCATATCAAAATTTCTCTCCACCCCTTTTTCCGTGAATGAGTAACAAACATCCATACATAATATTATTACAAACTTACTCCCGTTTTTTTATAATAATATATCAGTAGGATTATTATTATGCTATTGCTGTGTGTGTGTATAATCGTGTTAACTTTTTTTTTGCATTACCATACAATTTGCTCTCTGTACCTCCTGCAGGTTGACTGGTAGAAAATGCTTTTAGCATTAAGTCTACCTGATTGTACATAATTACATTTGTATATTGTGCAATAAAAGAATTAAATAAATAATAGCTGGAGCTGCAGGGCGAGAGTGGGCGCGATGTAAAGCTTTTATCACGTCTTGACGTGCGCGTCTTGCGCCCTGTGCTAGCCCTGCCGTAGCAATAATATTGAAAACAATATACGAAGTCCGGAAATTGCATCTGAAAGAGCAAATCAGATTAATTTAGGTTTACATGACAAAGCTACAATAACACAATGGAAATTCTATTATCCCTGGAGTGTAAGCCTAAAATCGTTTTCAGAACGTAATTGGAAAAAACAGTCTAAAACCTATTCAAAGAGCGCTTACAAAAAACTGGGAAAAAGCAATTCATAGTCGCCATTTCATCTCGCGAATGAAATCCGTTAATTTTGCCTCCAACAAGGCCTGCGAGGTCGTAAATAATAATTTAACAATTTTCATTGTAATTTTATTTCAAGGCTCAACATTTGCTGCAGTGTTACGAGTATTTTATTTTCATAGCCACACTGCCATCCACCACTGAAGAAGCATACTTATAAGCAAACAACAGACTTTTGAAATTGCAGATACATACGATATTTCATCCTCCTTGATTCGTTACAAAATGGCGGGAGCTAAGATTGACGCGTCGTGTCGAGTCCCAATATTCCTATCGTGATTGTCTTTTGTTATTTGTAATATGTTTTTCTGACGTGGTGGAAAATGGCGACGATGGCGGCCGGACAGCATTTTGCCGCTTAATTAAACGTCACACGCGCTTTTTATGAAAACACTGGGTGGATTTTATCATTGCTCACCCAAATGCGGTTTAAATGCGTCAAGTATGAGAAGTCAGAAAAGAAAGAATTGTCTTTAATCTGCGCTTCAATGTACTTCATAATTTTAATTTAATAAAAAAGTTCTTCATAAATTTAACAAAACTTAAAACAAAATTATATTATTCAATATATTTAGCAGGTGTTTCCCATGCCAAGTATACCGGGTACATGGACCAGTGTTCAACATGTCCACTGATAAAACCACGCCCGGTACATCCGCATGGGCGAGCCCGCGCGGGCTCATCACGCGCTCATTGTATTGTGATGGAAGTTAAAACTCCGATATTACTTATTCATCATTTTAATGTCAGTCTATTTAACGTGATTTTTTATATTAGGTAAGTATAAAAATGTGTTATGTTAACACTTAGGTTGCTACTCACGTTATTTTATAAGGTACTCATTAGTTAACGATAAACATCATACTTTATCAACATCAATCACTATTCGGTCTACATTTGGTTGTATAGAAATATACATATATTTACTTTAATAGTAGATAGTCGACAAGGGTCCTAGGATCTGGAATCATCCTGGACTCATCAAAAACCGGTCACCGGCATTAAATACGTACAAAACTTGCAGGCTATGTTAATTTAATTAATAAGGCAATGAAAGGTCACAAATCAGAACTACACATGACAAACATGATGTCACTCTAATGATATTCAATGGGCACCGCAAGGCCTATCACCGACACACATCGTGCATTCGCAAGCGTCGGCGAATTACTCGCCCGATTGTTCCCTGTGGCGTTTAAATTATCGACAAAGACTATCGGACTGCGGATTCGCACTTCGACGGCGACCCCTGAGCCCATTACTGCGAACAATGGGAGACCGAACATCACACAGATTCAAGCAAACTTCTAATTGGTAACTCGGAAAGAAAGCCATTCTCTCCTCTCATGAATAGTAAGTTGCGAGGTGTTTGTCACCGGCAGTCGGCCGGCATTCTTGTCACGTCGTAACAATGACAGCTCCTAATCGGTGTTGTTACACAACTGTTGATCCTCGCGGACGGGGCCAATGTCACGAGCCACTGCGAATATCGATTGCAAGGAAGACGCATCCGGAAGGAAATATTGGGAAAATATTCTCCCGAGACGAGTATAAAAGCTTCAAGTTGGACGGACACAGCATCATTCATCTCAAAGCAGTTGAAGTGACAACGGCTAAAATGAAGTCTTTAGTGTGTGTTCTACTTCTGGTTGCTATTGTGGCGGCCGAGCCCCCACTGTTCCAGCCGCCGTCGCGGACCCAGCGCCTGGAGTTCCGGAGAGATGCTGAAGACAGCTCTAAAGAACCAACTACGGAGAAAGCAGCTGAAGCGGTCCCCAAAAATGTAGACACTAATGCTGGTGGTGCTCCCTACCCGGCGGCTGGGTTCAGACCCGTCGTGCCCTTCAGTCTGCCCCCGAGAGCGCAGGCGTCTCCTCCAGGCACATCATACGGTCTTCCTGCCGACAGCTACGGGCCTCCACTATTCAGCTTCGTGGGTCCCCCGTCGTGGTACGGTGCTCCGGCCAAGGCTGAGGAGAAACCCGAAGAGCCGAAGCCCACAGAAGCAGAAGCCGAACCCACGACTACCACCGAAGAGCCGACGACTGCCAAGCCCGAGGAGACGACTGTAGCAGCGACTACAGAGAAGGTTCCAGAGCGAGCCACCGGGGCGTACTATGTTCTGCTGCCGGGGCCACAGCTGCAGCGGATTGTGTTCTCCACGGAGAATGACGTCACCAACATGGCGTACACTGCGCAGATCCAGTACAAGAGCGAGGACCGCGGGCCCATCTTCGTGTACTCCCCCGCACCCGCGCCCCCCGCAGCCCCTGCGGCGCAGTACGGGGCCCCTAGCGCCGCCTACACTACGTACCAACTGGCCCCCGCGTACCAATACCAATGGCGATAGGACTTTTAATTGATTCTTGATTCCTTTGTGAGATTATTTATTCCATACTTTTCTGTTCGGTTATTTATTTTGGACGAGGTCGTAATTTTTTATGTTATGCAAGGAGTTTGAAATAAAATTTCAGAATTAGCATAATTTAATTGTTTTAATATCCCGTTTAAGCCTGCGCTTCTGTCGAGTTGTGAAACACTGGCCTCGTCATTTCGAGAACAAAAATTTACATGACAATAACACTTTGTTTTTAGGTAATTACGTGACACTTTTACTTGTTACGTTACTTTTTTTTGTTTTTCTGATGACATGTTGCTCAGTTTTTTGTACAGCGTAACGAAGAGGCCTTCTCAATAGGGCTACAGTAAATGTCCATTACGTACATAATAATCGTCAATACTTTGAAATACTTATCGTTATCATAAGCAATAAATTAACAGATTTATACTTACACAAAACTAAATAATTATGTATCCTGCTAGATAAATTATCCCAAAATCAATGCGCGCATAATCAGCATCTGTTGCATCCAGAACGTTCTAGATCCACCCCATGTGCAGTCGATGGCTCACAGCGGAGAAGCGAGCGGAGACTTACGACTAAAACGCCCGCAGCCGGCAGCGCACAGGCCGCATCAAAATCGCCTTTCTAAGCCACTGAATAGGGTAACGTAACGTACCTTGGGACGCTTGTACCTCGGGACATTGATTGTATTTTAAAATCCGGCTAAATAAACACATTAAAATTCTACCCTAGGCATAGTATTTTACTCGCTTGGCAAAACTAGTGAGTCTCGTGATCATACCAACATCTAGTGTGTGGTGAAGACAGTATGAAGTTTTTTGGAGTCAAAAGTAGCATTTGTATAGTTTTTTGTGTTGCTTTATCTCATTGAGGCATGCTCAAAATAAAGACATGGATGTCACGTATAACTTTTCAGTTATTTAATTTTATGACATGGCAATTATCTGAGAGATTCCTATAAATTAAAAATAAAGATATTAAAATTTTGGTTAAATATTGCTTTTTTGTACCTTGGGACACTATTAAATTTGTACCTTGGGACACTGTTTCCTATGGCTTTGTACTATGGAAAATGCAAACATCTAAATAATGCCTTATATCTCTGTTCTTATTGATGCCAGAGTGAAACTAGACAGAAGAGAGATGCAGTAAATAAATAAGAACAGAGATATAAGGCGTTATTTAGAAGTTTGCATTTTCCATAGTACAAAGCTACAAGAAACAGTGTCCCAAGGTACAAACGTGTAACGTACTTTGGGTCAAAACAAGCAGTTTTAATTTTATCTTAATTTAATAAAATCTGGCCACACTAAAGCTTAAGCACAAATACTAGTGATAATTGATTATATATCCTACCGAATAAAGAAAATTTCACATTAATATCTTAGTTGTAGGCTGCGATAGCTTCATTCAAAGTTGGGGTAGTCGAAAATGTCCCTAGGTACGTTACGTTACCCTACTGATTGCCCTGCCCAATGTGCACACGTTCACTTTACACACGACCCCTCCACCACTGAAAGACATTACAGAATAGCCCCAACAGCAAGAAGTTACGGGGTTACGAGTGAAAATTCACAGGACAACCTGATAATGAATGGTGTTGTGTACGGAAGCAGCGGATAGTTTCTAGCCGTGATATATCTGGGACATTTTTATGCCCACCGTGAACATGTTTTTGGACGGGCGGTAAATTCAGTGCGGTGTCAGAATTGAGCTATTTTCTTTTATGGTGTGTAAAAGATTTTCGTCGTTCTGCAGTTGAAACTACGCTGATTTATACT
The DNA here is from genome assembly GCF_932276165.1 of Plutella xylostella. Classification (NCBI taxonomy): domain Eukaryota; kingdom Metazoa; phylum Arthropoda; class Insecta; order Lepidoptera; family Plutellidae; genus Plutella; species Plutella xylostella. Next base: position 11,206,066 of record NC_064003.1, on the reverse strand, counting down.
GCCAATGCTAACCCGATATATTGCTTTTGGAACTTGTGGAGCACATAACGTTTGACCCAATTTTACGAATCTAAGCTTAGGGATGCATTTGAATCGGTTGCATTTTCGGACTACGATTATTAGAGAATTAAAAACATGAGATTTTAGGATCAATTTAGATTTTAAATAACAAATTGATTTTTTACTTCAATATAGTAACTTACTTATTTATTATTTTACAGGTTAGTGTAATCTTTGATTAGAACGGAGCAATGGTCACTACATAGTTCTCAGGCATAAACTTGGAGGCCCGAGGGGCGTCTCACAGATTGCGCAAGTGGACCGTGGCTTATCACATGAGGTGGAACTCGATCAAACCGGAGATTAACTAATAGCCAACCAGGAGAGTCAATATTAGGTCAAGTCATCTTGATCACTAATTAGAATATTACCGTTGGAAAGTATGTAAGTAGGGTGATTCTGAAGGAACCAGTTTTAAATAGGTATAGCTTAATCCTAAACTGAATTCCATTTCATTAACTTTGAAGTAAGTACAGAACTAGAAGTAACATCTGTACCTACTGATCTACTGTCAAGGTACCTAGCTATGCACTAGACTAACAATAATGCTTGACTAATAGCCATAGCCATGTCCAAATACAGTGTTTTCTAGTATTTTTGTAAAGTGCGTGTGGTCGACCTTGCACAAAACAAACAAAGAGTTCAGTCTAGGAATCCCACACTGAGCCTACTACAAAGGAACTACCTTGTACTATATTTTCTTTATTATATTTTAATAGGTTCGAAAATAACATAATTTGCAAAAATAAACCTGTACAAGTAAAAGTAAAACATTAGTGCTACTTTAAAGCCCCGAAACGCATATTTGCTCGAAAATTTCAGACTCGCGTACACACACATACAGATCGCGTACATACAGATTTCGCGTTTGAAGGTCTCACCACTAACAAAGCGGCTTTATGGGTAGAGGCGATAACGGAAACAAAAGATAGATAAAAGTATATAAGTAGGTACATAATTTTATTACATAGGTAGTCATAAAATATTCAAAACTCTTGAAACAATTATGTTCTATAACTTTCCCTATTATGAATAGATTGTGAATAACTTATGCATTCTCCATCAGCTCCAAAGCTTTCAAAGTCAAACTGCAAATGCACTACCTGTTCCACATCTAAAACAATACACTTCCTCCCTTATCTTTAAACCTAAAAGGGTTAGAATTCCTTGGAGGAGTGTAGCCCTGTGTAGCATTTGGTATGCTCCGAACTTGTTTCAGGAGATTGGGTATGTAGGAAGATGTAAGGCGAATTCGATGTGGCAATTGTAAACAGCTAGGGTATTGAGTCTGCAGGTATATTTGCTGACTCACATTCGCGTTGTTTCAATGTTTGAATAGGCGGCTTTATTGGTGGTCCACTGTGCCTAGGTCTGTTTTTTTATATTACCTACTTAGGACATGTTAAGCTTTCTTACTTCAAAATATTTCAGATCTAGAAACGAATGGTGTATTTACACCCGAGTCCACGTTGTTCCAAATGTTGTTTGCAAAAAATTCAAAATATGCCGTTGTAGTTTATTAAATAGGTAGATTATGTACTAAACTTGACTAGGTAGGTAAGTATAATAATTATGCAATTTTTGACTCAGTTACCTAGTGTTTATTATAATAAATAGTTAACGTGAGAAGACAGCATTACCTGAGTTCATTCAATAAAAGCATATTTGATATTCTCGAGGCAGCTATGCGTTCAGAATGCTCTACAGAGCGCGCCGAGATTGCGAGAAAACGAAGTTAATAGAGCATTAAATGTACAACATGCTTTTCTCGATATTTTCCTGGGGGTAAAGCTAAGAAACTACTACTATCAGAGTTAAAATATGTATTTATTAGTTATTGTGGGCCATGAATAATAATATGCTGAGCATAAGGTATTCGATCCAGCATAGTATGCTGTGTATGTTCTACGTAGGTAAAATATAGTTTAGGATAGACACTCATTCTTATTACCGTATGAAGCAAAGAATACTCAAAAAACAATCAAAAGAAAGAAGTAAAAGATTATCTCTAAAGTACAACACAACAGTTATTTTTATAAATCTCAAATGATAATTATCTGAAAATCCATTATTTGGTCTCGGCATTCACATTTGGAACAAATAAGAGGTCCGTTAAATTAGGACGTGTCTGTTCGCACCTCAAGTACAACGTTAAGGTCCGAACAGACAGGTTTACCACACGCTGGAGGAATCCGAGTTCCACCCTTTAGGGTTGTGCTGATTGTGGTTATATTTACACTATTACGTACGAAAAGGGGTGAAACAGCTTTACCTTACTGAACAGCTTTTGTCTACGACTTTTCGAAGTTCATGAAAAAAATCTAATTCCTGTACAAAAAATCTCGTGTTATGAAAACCTTTGTCAATAACGTGATTTTTTCAAGATGGTAGAACTTAAATAGCTCAGAAAGACCCCCTGAGCCACCCCCTTTCGTTTGATCTTTCACGGACACCTTATCTATAAATACTCATACATTTCAGTACCATACCAGTATTAATTGACAGCCCTATGTAGGGTTCGTACTTACAGCCATTCGCCCAGACTCCGGACCGCGAAGTGTGTTTGGACTCTCGTGAATAATCGCCGAGATTTCACTAATTAATGCACCCCGCTTTTAAAGTTACGGAATTACGAAGTTACTTACGAGCTACAGTAAAAGTGAAGAATAAATTAAATTGTGTTGGCGAAAATGGGTTTAACTCGTTACTTCTAAATATTGTTAGTCCAATATAATAAATAATGATGATCCCATAACAACACATTTCTGCCATGACTGGGATTCGATCCCTATACCATAGAATTAAACTTATCCTATACCTAACTGCTTCATAAAATGTAATTATAATTCAGGCTGCACCATTTACTTATTAGTTATGTAATTTTACTTAAAACATTAAACTATCAAGTTTTTTGCAACTTAACATACCTACGAAAGAGCATTGGTAGCGACCAATTCTAATAAAATCTTTGGTTTTCCGGCGCGACTTTACTTAGTTCCGTATGAATGAAGATGACCTCACGATAGGCTTCGTTATCTCTGAATAAGGTCCTCTCATAACACGCACTTCCCGCCACATTGACTCCAGATAAAATTACCGGTTTCGAAAAAGGTTCTAGATACTAGCCTTCCCTACGAAATGGGAAAGAAATTATTGGTCGAATAGCTGAGCGGTTTTCCCATAGTTCAGAGATGACCCAGAAAAGTTTAATATCACACACACTGGCGCGGAAATATCTCAGTTATGAGAATCGTGCGCGCATTTGGATCTTCACCGACTTTTAAAAGGAGGATCATTAGTGCGATAGTCTGTATGTTTTTTCAGTGGAGAGAGAACATAATTATTATCTTTATTGAGGCAACCCCATATTTTACTATTTTGAACACTTTTCAGATAATAATATGTCTTAGCGACGGTATAATGCATTGTTCATCTACATTTATATCTTTCAATAAACTTTACTGTATCTTCGGTATTGTATTAATTTAACTATCGCCAATATTTTCAAAAACGTCCATTCGCTGTAATCTCATGTCACGCGACAACAAAGACGTGCCTTTGTCCAGTGCTATTAGAGCCGGAAAGGTTACTCTACCTTACCAAAAAAGAACAAACGAGAGTTTTCATGGACTCAATACGTTCAACACCACGAGATAGAGTCGAATCCGAGTTTGAAATTAGTGTTTGGTGGCTAGAGTGACCCCTGGCAGGAACCTGAGACCGTCTCGAGCAGAAACCATAAAACTGGCGGCGAGTTAATTAGTACTAGTCGCTACGGTCAGCATAGGGAGGGTTCTAGGCTGATTCAGTTTTAATTTAGTTACGATCGATCGAATTTCATACATACATGTATTTGATTCAATAATGAAAACAAAATTACTTGTTTGAAGGATGATCACGGACCTTATTTTCGCCTCCCTTCCTTCCCATTTTTCATGTTCTTTAACATGACCGTAAATTTTCCATGCTGCGATGGTTGCTGCCCCTACCCTGTATAATTGTATACTTATCTCTACTACTATAGTAGCCACTAACATAGCGAGGCAGTAGCCGACCGGAGGAAGCGCTAGTATTTATTAGCTGTAAGCAGTAAAAGCTATTTTATTGAGGGTATCAAATAAAACTTCTAGTAAACTTTCCCGCCTTGGCGTGGCGTTCGCTTGCTTCATTGCTTTGATTGAAGAAAGAAAGATTAACTTGAACAATACGTTATTCTGTAATAAGTAAAATGATTATTCTACGTTTTTCGTTCAGTTGCTTATCTGTGACTGTTTAGCATTTCTATCTATATAATATAATAATAGTCTGTGCATTATGAATTTCATAATGATAATAAATATTATCGTAAAGGAGTCGTACAGTAAGAATAATAAAAGTTCAACACAATTACGTAAAAATGATTCATAAAGAGCAAGAAGAACTTAGAACTACGCCGATATCTCAGCACGACAAAAAAAAGTGCGGGATGATTGCCGTCGCCGCCATCGTACAATGTCCGTGTCTTAAATAACCTCTAATTTCAGACCAGCACTGTGGTTTTCAACATGAAATTATACTATAGCTGTGGTCATGTTCATATAAATTTTACAATCCTCCTCGATTGTATCAAAAATTATATATTTAGATTCATTTCATATCTTGTGGTACTGATATTCTTATTTATACTGTAGTATGTAAGCTTGTAAATAATTTGTTTAAGTAAGTAGCATAAGTTGTTCACTTATTAAGTTATTGGAATAGCACTAAGTTCATTTTTGTAAAAATTTAATTCTTATTTTTTATGCATGTTGTGCTCACTTCTAGTAGGGCTTATTCATTGTAAGGTAGTTAGGCAACTGTTTTTGAAAGCTGTAAGAACTAAGCTCAGTTTAGTGAGCCAAATAAAAAAAAAAAAAAAAAAAAAAAAAAAAATCTTAAAATCGTAAAATCATCAGTGTTTTTCCATCAGCTGTGGCGGTGTTTGCTCTCGGCGCCACCGTCCTGGGTTGCATGTGGTCCGTGGAACGCGCTCTCTTTGAGTTTGACACGCTGGCCCGGGTGATGTACCTTTACGACCCCGAGGCATGCGGCCACGGGAGCACCAACCCTCGGACCTTCCACGAGCTCGTGCTCAGCAACGACACGAGAGGGTTCACTGTCGTTCCTATCAAGAGATTGCCACCAGTCGCTACCAAGTCTACCAGGCTGGCAGCGGAGATGCGGAGGTGGGTGATAGGCAAAGATGATTACAATAGCTTCTTCGACACACTAATGCGCCATTGCATTCGTAATCAAGTTTCTAGAATCAAAGGTAAATTACTTAAATTCATGATCACAAAAAATACATAAGCTTTCTGCATTAACCGTATTTCATCAAAATTTCTTCTGAACCTCTCCCATGCCAGGGTAACAAACCTCCAACAATTATTCGCGTTTAATATATTATACTCGTACATAATAAAGTAAAGGCGTGATTCTTCTTTCAGGCATGTGACCGGAAGCATAGTATTACATGGGATTTGGTTTCTCCTGAGCGTCTACATCCGGTGCCTCTGTGGCTTCAAGAACGTCAACGTGTCGGTGCTCAGATACTCACTCATCGTTTTCTTCTGGTCTTTTGTCCTCATCTGCATCTTTGATACGAGTATGGGAATCGTTTACATTGCCCATGTGCAGCAGAGCTTGACCATAGGAATGATTGTGAGGTAACTATAATAGTAGTTAAGTTCTGTTTTTCTCTTAAATATATGCTCTAGTTTACAGGGAAGTGGGAAAACATGCCGAAACTATAATTAGAGTCCTATCTCCCTGATTAGGCATCATCGATTACACCAAATGATTCAGACTCGTTCCTGATTCCTTGCTCCCCTGATATGTTTATCAAAACCATCCCCCTACATTCCACCATCCGAAATCCTATCCAATATCAAAACATCATTCCAATCCTGCACAGATACAGCGGCTGGTTACGTCTGAAGATCAGCAACTACGAAGACTTCGGGGGCTGGCTGCCGCTGGCGCTGGGCG